>NW_025360238.1:0-9237 GCF_016433145.1 Gracilinanus agilis | reverse complement strand
TGTGTGAGAGAGAGAGAGAGAGAGAGAGAGAGAGAGAGAGAGAGAGAGAGAGAGAGAGAGAGAGAGAGTATTTTCCCACCACATTTGTCAAGGCAAGAAAAATTGTGTATGGCAAAGGGAGAGGAAGAGTACAACATAGACAGTACTCTCAATAATGGCACCACAAATCTTTCAGAGAATCTAAATCTGAGACCTCCCAACATTTTAATGTGATCATGCTTGGGTGGCTAAGTTAGGCACACACCAAGCATTTCACAAATTTGTCTTGAGTTGAATTATTAACTGTTTTTAGGCTACTAGGAACATTTATTGTGACCCTGACCAAAGCAGTATTTTTCCTAGTACTTAAAGAATAAAAAAGTACCAAAGGAGTGTAATTTAAATTTTCCCTTGAAAAAATAAGGATATGGTATCTGTTGGTTCAAGACAAGCAGCTTAACTATTCTAAGAGACTAACATTTCTTTCCCTAAGAAGGTCTGTGAATAGATACCAGGGGATCCAAGAATTCATTACACTTTTATTTTCATTTATCTTTGGCTTCTTTGGGGATCCTATATACTTTAATTTGTGCACTTAAAACCATTGTTCTGAAAAGGAATCCTTAAGTTTCATCAGACTGCCACAGGAGAGTCCAAAACCCCCAAAATTGTTAAGAACCCTTAACTGAAGTTTTATTTAGTCATTTTTGCCATCAAAAAAAGCTTCTTATATCACACTTCCAAGTAATGAGTTCTAAAAAATTAAAAGCATCCATTATATAGAACAAATATATATATATGCATATATATATATTCATGGGATTTAGAACTGAAATTAATTCTTTAATCAGATGTTTGCTTTCCCTTTTGCTCTCATTGTAAAGGCAAAGATAAGACTTAAAAGGAGGGAGGGGGGAGTGACTTCCCTCTCAATAATAAAATCTCATTTAGGAATACAGAAAAAACAGCAACCTATAGATTTAGGATAAAACTTATATTCAAAATTAATCACAAAATAAAAATTCCAAAAATGGAAATCCCAGGAACTGAGATTCAACAAACATTGATTAAGAAAGATCAGCTCAAAATTTGGAAAGACTGTACCAGCTCATAAGCCCAAGAAAGACAAGAATATAGCTGGGCAAGAAAGAGGCCAAGGCAGTTCCCTTATTGTTGAGCTTCTTTTTGACACAATTTCCCCTGTTTCATTTTCATGGAAAAGAAAAAAAGCTTTGGTACTAAGAAACTGGAATCCCTGAACCCCAACAGTACTTGAAAATTAGTAGGAGAGCTGTCTCTGAATTGGATGCTGGGTATAGGTTAACACATGAAAATCATTCAGCAAGGACAGTTTCCAAGTCTAATCAAAAAAGAGATTTCTGACAGAGATATGGACTTTAGGAACCAAGAACTCCAGTTCAAAAATTAGTATTAAGGTCAAAGGCAATCGTCATGTAAGACTAGTGCTACCTTTTTGTTCCAGAGGGTGGCCCTGGGAGAACTACCTCCTGAGAATAAAAGCCTATTCTAGACTCAGGTTCTGAGAAAGAGAGTGTTCTTTATTGTGTGTACGTGTTGGAGGAGCTAAGAAAGACTTTTCCCTAGGAATGTATTCCCTCCCTTCCCCTCTCCTGCTTAATAACTATGTATATTGGGATTTATTTTCTAAAAGGTTTGGAGCACAGAAAAGCCTTTAAAGTAAGACTTTAAAATGAAAAGTAAGAGATAGCAACCCACAAGTTTTCTAATGGAAGTTAAAAGCTGAAGGTAGAAAGAAGATCCTCAACCACATGCCTAATAGAACCACATTTGGCAGACCATAGGATCAGGAGAGCAGTGCTGAACCCAAGAGACCATCAAGAACCAGGATCAGAGAAGGAAGATAATATGACCAAGCATACAAGGGTTTATTAAGCATGTGTTATATTCTAGGCACTGTGCTTAGTGCTAGGAATACAAAAAAAAGTCAACAAAAAAAACAGTCTTCTCCCCCAAGGAGCTTACATTTTAATGGAGGAAGATACTACATAAAAAGGGAGATAAAAATGAACATTGGGGAAGGGAGAAAATATCCACTTGGAGGCACAGTGGAGAAAGAAATTCAGTTAGAAGTGTAGCTGAGAGAGGAATGCCAGGAGTGAACAAAGGATTGCCTTAGGTCCTTAAAATGGAGATTCTAATAGAAGCTGACCAGTCAGAGAAAAGGAACTAGCAGGCAGAGGGACCTTTCAACAGAAGACATCTCTAAAGCTTTAGAGAGCCCTTTCACAGCTGTGCCCTAAACATATACATTCCTTGGGAGTTTGCCCTTCCACATGTCCCCACAACCATACACTATATTCCTTGTAGTTACATCTTTTGGTATCTGTGCCATTGACCCAAATATTCCCTTTACATGTGCCTCTCAATTTGTGTTCACTTTGTATTCCCAAACTACTCATTGATTATGTATTTGGGTTGGGAAGGAGAGTGCTCTGGCTCTAAGAGAAATATTTTATTGTTACTTTTCTTACTATGCTATTTCATGAAGAGCCTTTGATTTGAATTGTGTCCTCTAACTATTAATGGTAATCACTGGTGGGGGCTCATGAGCTATGACTCTTGAGTGGATGCAGACTCATAGAGTACCTGGAACTTTAATAACCTTGTCTGAAGGATCCATATACAAGTTAGGGAGAGCATCCAATTATTACAGATTAATCCAACAGACACCTTTTTTAACTATACAAAGCATTGGGGGGAATGTAAGGACAAAAATAAAACTGTTTCTTTCCCCAAAGAGTTTACATGCTACTTTTACAGATAAGTAAATACAACATATAAACAAAATAAAACAAAGCAATTCCAAAAAGGAAAGAAAATAAGATAATGGGAGAGTTAGAAAAGCATACAACTTACTATATACCAGATTCAATTTCACTCCTATCTTTAATATTATCTATCATATATAATATTATATAATAGCAAAATTTCATAGAGTGATTTACCCACACCATCTAAGACATGGACTCTAAATGTGCTTTAAAGAAAGATAAAAATTCTAAGAGACTGAAGTGGGGAAGATAGTACATTCCAGAAATATCCCTCTCTGATTTTCTCCTGCCCTTCTAGTCACTATCAATCAGTCTAGCATCTAATTATTCTATAATTATTTTAAAGTCTATTGGTCTCATTTATGCAAACATATGGAGGCACAGTATGGAATGGTGGGCCAGTTGACTGAAACAGAATGTATGTGAAGAAGAATATTATCACATAAGACTGTAAAGATAAATAGGAGACTAATGATGAAGAGTTTTTTTAATGTCAGACAGGAAAAAAATTGCATTTAGTCCTAGAAAAATAAGAGGTCGTTGAAGGGTTTTTTTAGTAATATTTATGCTAATAATTCAGTAATGGTTTAAGAATAGCTATTTGTACCTATATGGCAGATGGGTTGGAGAGAAGAAGACTGGAGTCACAAAGACCAATTAAGAGGCTATGGCACAATTCTAAATTTGAAGTAATGGAGGTTTGTGCTAGATAGAGGGTAGAGCCTAGGTGAATGGAAAGGAACATATGTGAGAGATAATATGGAAGAAAAATAGACAAGATTTGACAATTGATTGGACAAGGAGGATGAAAGAGAGAAGAATGGAGGATCCTATTATAGCTTTATCCTGTCCTGGAAGGGACATCAGAAAAGATAATTCTAAGGCTACAAACCTGGATGACTGTAAAGATAGTGGTACCCTTGATAGAAATAGGGAAATTTGAAGGAGGGACAGGTAACGAAGAAGCACAATTCATTCCATTTTAAATATGCTGAATTTGAGATGCCTACACAAAATGCAAAATAGTGTGGAATTAGAGGAGAGAAGAGAGAGATTAGGGGTCAGCTAGGTGGCAGAGTAAATAGAGTACCAGGTCTGAAATCAGGAAGACTCTGAGTTCAAATCTGACCCCTTACTTACTAGTTATTTAAACCTGAACAAGTCACTTAACCTCACTTTCCTCATCTATAAAATGAGCTTGAGAAGGAAATGGCAAACCATTATAATATCTTTACCAAGAAAACCCCAAATGGGGTCATGAAGAGTCAGATACAATTGAAACAATTAAAGAATAAGAGAGATTAGATCTAGATATTTAAATTTGAGAGTCTTCTGTAAATAAATAATATTTGAATGCATGAGACCTGAAGAGATCATAAAAGGAGAAAGTACAGAAGGAAAACCAATTAATCCAGGAAGGTACATTGGGAGAGAAATAGTTGTATAAATATATTTTAAACATATTTCTCCAACACAAGAAAAGGGACCTGGCAAGTAAATCTAGGTAGCTTCGTGACACAGTGGATAGAGTGACAGACCTACTCAGGAAGTCTTATCTTCCTGCGTTCAAGTCCATCCTCAGATACTTACTAGCTGTGTGACCCCCAACAAGTCACTTAAACCTATTTGTCTCAGTTTTTTCATCTTTAAAAATAAATTGGAGAAGGAAATAGCAAACCACTCCAGTTTCTTTGCCAAGAAAATTCCAAATGGGTTTGCCAAGAAAATCGCAAATGCCAAGAAAATTCCAAAAAAGTCAAGCATGTCTAAAAAAGCTACTCAGCAATAAAGAAGGTTGAGCATGAATGATAGGTGGACAAGTAGGTGGAAAACTAAGAAAGCAGGGCCACAGAACCCAAAGATGGAGGAAACACCAAGACTAAAAACCAGCCTCCTGACTTTTAAGATGGAGATGAGCCCAGCTATTATGGTACCAGCTGTGGGGACAATAATAGGACACACCTGAGAAGAGGCATGACTACAACACGGTATTCACCTGCAGAGAAGCCCCTCTAAACTTTCACTTGACTTTTTCTTTTTAGACTTTTATATAATTTGTATTCAAATGACAGCTTTCCAGCAATCTTCATCTTCAAGACATAATAAAAACATTTGTATTTGTTAACATCCCAAAGAACGTCCCCCTATGCCTCCTTTTTCCCCACTGCTTTCTCTACCGTGACAACCATGGAGCCCTTTAAACTTAAAAGAAGCATTTGGTCCTTCCACATTTTTGTCATATCTCATCTGTGAAATGGGAATATGAAGTCCATTGAACTGAAAAAAAAAATTCAGAATCTTTACAGACTCATCAACATGATTTCCCCCAAAGATTCCTCACTATAAAAACTCCAACAAGAGATAGCCTGACATTTCAGACCACTGGCAAAGACTCCAAATAGTTTTGTTCCAAACGAATTTAAGGTTAATATACTATATACCAGATTCAATTCCGCTCTTGCTATTGATATTATAGCAAAATTTCACCTAGTGAGTTACTTTATAATGAGGTATAACTGTAAGGGAATTCAATTACTAGAGACTGATAGCATGGCTGTGTTTGTGGTCTTCCTTGTTGCTACAACAGGTTTACACAGCTATAAACACACCAAACGGCAGAGATTAGCCGTGGAAGATCTGATATTTTGCTTGAAACCAGACGTGTAAACAGAGTTGACTCTCCCAGCAGCCTGCTTCTAGTGCCAAGGTTATAACTGTACCCTGAGGTCTATTTAGCACAGGCTAAGTGGCAGTAACTATCCCTGTTGAGGGTGCATCAAGTTCAGTTTGACTTCTGGGAGGGAGGTTATTGATGTTGCTTGCTCTCCACCAGCCTAATTCTGAAGCCTGAATTTCCACCGAAGTCATACAAGAGAAATAGAAGGTAACAACAGAAGTTACTGCCTGCAGACTTCCAAGAACAAATATCTGAATGGGATTCGTAGGACTTAAGTTCCAATCCTTGCCAAAAAAAAAAAATCATTTTGCTTTTATTTGGCCTCAGTTTCTTCATCTAAAAACTAAAAGGGTTAGATTAGGGAATCTCGGTGGTGCCCTCTAATCCTAAATCCTATTTTCTTCTTCAATTAATATATATTAAACATTATTTGTCACTCCACTTTTCATATGCTGCTAAGCCGAGATTCACTCCTTATATCAATGAAATCACAAGTCTATTCCTTATCCAATGAGAAAGATAGAAAGTATACATATAGAGGGCAGCTGGGTGGCTCAGTGGATTAAGAGCCAGGCCCAGAGATGGGAAGTTCTGGATTCAAATCTGGCCTCTGACACTTCCTAACTGTGTGACCCTGGGCAAGTCACTTGACCCCCATTGCTTAGTCCTTACCACTCTTCTGCCTTAGAACCAATACACAGTACTGATTCTAAGATGGAAGGTAAGGGTTAAAAAAAAAAAGTATACATATAGATATCTATCTATAGAGACAGACAGTAGTGTGCAAATTAAAAGGGACAAAGTACAATAACTAATGACTTGTACAATAAACATTCTAACTTATATTTAAATTAGTAAAATATTATTATATTTTTAAAATTTTTAAAAATTAACATGCTATATCCCTCTTTTACTATAGTTTTTGTTTTGCACAATTTGGCACTGAGTTCACAAGATTTTGTCACATATTATTTAATTCATCATAAAACCATATATCGCATTGGTTATTAAGCATGCTTTTGATGAATAGTGCATTTTTCCAAGGCTAGTCTTAATTATGGCACTTGGGTTTTCCTCGATTTCATGGGTTTTCATAGGAGTTTAAATTAGGCAAGTTCCCAGGCCATTGAAGCATGTTGAGCTCTAACACTTGAATAAACTTCTTAACCTTTCATGATGTGTGGCACGGTAGAACACTGTGCTGTGGTATCCATTTCCATTTGGGAATTTCTGCAGTCATGTAACTAAGCTACTTCTTAGCGTATCGATATATTTATCAGAGTCCATTATTCCCTTAATGGAGCTAAGGTTTCCAGGCTTACTAGAAACATTTTTTTAATCCCCCCAAACAGTTTGGAGAGAAAATGCTTTACAGCCTTGTGAAAATGTCTACATGTTACAGGCTCACCCTGACTTCTTCTGACAAAGGTTTTGAGATAGTGAAAAAATTTATTTACGTCTTTAAAAAAATGACCTTTTTCCACTTTTTATTAACTCATCCTTTTTATTCTCTTGCCCATGATAAGTTTTTTTTTCTTCATGTCATCAGTAGTTAGTAGCTCTTCCATCTTCTCTATAAGCCTAAGCTACACCGTATAGCAGGGGTTGGCAACCTTTTTGGCTGTGAGAGCCATAAACGCCACATTTTTTAAAATGTAATTTCGTGAAAGCCGTACAGTGCTCACAGTGCGCTCCTGTAACAGCGCCTGAAAAAAAATGGACTTTATGGCTCCTGCAGAAAGAGCCATATCTGGCCCTCAAAAGAGCCAGTTATGGCTCGAGAGCCATACGTTGCCAACCTCTGCCATATAGGAATCAACAATAATCCCTCCAGCTTTTAGATCCCTCCAAAAGGTTTTGATCATTTTCAAGATTGCAACTTGTCTGCATTTCCTTGGTGTTATGGTCTTTCCTTTCTCTTTTCTTTTCCCTTCTTTTCTTTCCTTTTTTTAACCCTTTACCTTCTGTCTTAGAATCAATACTAATGCATCAGTTCTCAGGAAGAGGAGCAGTAAGGGCTAAGCAATGGGACTTGCCCAGCTAGGAAGGGTCTGAGGCCAGATTTGAACCCAGGATCTCCTGACTCCAGGCTTGGTATTCTACCTACTGTTCTACCCATGATAATCATTCTAAAAAACAACTCAAAAGAGAGCAATTAAATGTGTATGTGGAATAAAATCTAGCAGTAAACTGAAGAACGGTGGGGAACCCAGCTCGATCTAATTTCATCTGGCCAACATCAGAAGTTGTGAGTGAGCCTGATGTGTATACATTTTGTAATCAAACAGTGATGTGTGAATTATAAATATGTACAAATATTTATAGAAAGCGAAGATTGGATATTTATATAAATATATATTTATATGTGTATTGTATAGTATAGGTATAGATATAGATATAGGTATAGAACCCCTAAACCTGCATTACCCAAATTTCCTTTCTGTATTACCCAGAATGCTTTTCTCTTTTCCTTTCTGTTTTCCTGCATCCTTTACGTGATTGTATGTAAATTTTGGGTAAACCATCTCGACTTGCTTTCTTCCATGAGAGTGAGGAGTGTTCTCTGTGTTCTCTGGCTCTCTAGTTAAATATTAATAAATATTAATAAATCTTTATACATATTATACTTTGAAGATATTGAATATTAATTTTAAAATCTACAGTATAAATATACATCAGGGTGTTGCTAGGTGGCTCGGTGGATTGAGAGCCAGGCCTAGAAATGGAAGGTCCTGGGTTCAATTCTGGACTCAGACATTTCCTAACTGTGAGACTGGGCAAGTCACTTAACCCCCATTGACTAGCCCTTACTACTCTTCTCACATAGAACCAATACACAGTAATAATTCTAAGATGGAAAGCAAGGGTTTTACAAATAAATAAATATGTGGCAGTTGGGGTAGTATGTTCAATCACAACTATTTGCACTTCCCTTGTTCCTACTCCTAATTCATTATCCTGATGTATTTCCCTGGATGAATTCTTCTTCTCTGCTCTGTGAAGTTGTGTCAAAAAAAAAATCTATAATTTCTTCACCCTCTGAGCCCCTAACTAGACACAGCACTTTGGCAAAACACTTAAGTTATTTCTATCACTCTTTGTTCTCTCATTTCCCTCAATGGCCTCTTCCCAATTGCATTTTCAATAACTATATCCAGGCTACCAAAGGCTCATGCTTAACACTATTTATGAAGACAAAGTAAACATTTAAAACAACAAAAAGGTAAACAGACTTTCCACATGCCCAGAGAGAAAGGTATCTGGCTTCTATTAAGGAGCCCAGGAGAGGAAGGAGATATAAGATTACCCACTTTGTTGTCTCTACTCTGGATGTTGATGGTTTAGGAATTTAACAATTTTACATATGTCCCAACACTCCTCTTACCTAATGATCCCACTAGTCCCATTAGTCTCCGTGGAAGAAGGTTATTGACCTTCATGTTCACATTATTATATAAAGATTATAAATGTTTTGTAAATATTATTCAAAAAATATGATGAAGGAAAGTTTGTTGTTTTTTTAAATGGCCCCAGATCCTAGTCTCACCTGCAACTCTCCTGAAAGTTATTTTGAAAGTTGGAAAGAATGATTTTTCCCATTACAATATATACCTTTTGGGTTCCCAGAAGAAGCAAAATGACTAAGATATCACAGAGAATAATATACCAAATGGTAACTCAATGGACAGAAGTAAGAAAAATCCTAGAGACAGAAAAAGAAGGAAGGAAGGAAGGAAGGAAGGAAGGAAGGAAGGAAGGAAGGAAGGA
>NW_025360237.1:0-3865 GCF_016433145.1 Gracilinanus agilis | reverse complement strand
GTCAGAGGAGGGAAGAGGTGGAGGAGGTTGGGAAGGAGCTAAATTAACAGCACAATGAGGAGATTTCTAGTGATCAGTTTATCCTTGGAGGTAGTGTTCCTTGAGACCAAACTGAGCTGCAGATGTTAATGGAAGACTAGGGCATGTCTATAATCTCAGTGATTTCATCTGGTCCTCAGGGCTACTGGGAAATTTCAGATTGAGGGAAAGAAATGAAGGGGTCCTAGCCTCATATTTCTTAACTTATAGTTAAGAACCAGAAGCCAGGTTAGGACTTTAAGTAGAAGGAAAAAAAAAACACCACAAAAGGTGAAGGCTGCTATTATCCAGTATGTCCCCAAAATCTTAGTGCAGTTTTAAGCTGATCTGAGCTGAGATTTGGGGGATGCTTTTAGGGGTGTGCTGGTAAATGTTTAAGAAAAAGCTCTCTGAGCATTTTTACCATCATTTTCTTAAGTCTATACAATCTACAAGACAATAAACCAAGCACTAAGGTATAATTGCTCACACTGAAAATTTAATAATTGGCCCCTGAACCCATATGACCTGGCTCTGGCATATCCTGGTATCTTGTATTTTGGTTGGAGCATTGCTTTATATAGAATCATTAGGTAAAACTTACAGCTAAATAGAAAGAACTCTGTGGTCAAAAACATAGTGATGTCCAGAGGAAGGTGAGAGAGACAAAAAGCCTGAAGCCTCAGAGAAAAGCTATGTCCTAGAAGGAAGGGGGCCTAAGGGAGGAGAATTCAAGACTTCTGACCAAACATCATATGAGTGCCATCTTATAAGCCACTCTGGGGGCAGCTACCTAGATCAGTAGACAAGTGCCAGGCCTGGAGACTGGAGGTCCTGGGTTGAAATTTGATCTCAGATACTGCCTAGTTGTATTAACTTCATCCCTTTTGCCTAACCCTTACGTCTCTTCTGCCATGGAAGTGATTCCAAGACAGAAGATAATGGTAATAAAAAAAAAAAAAATAAAAAAAAAAAAAAAAGCCAATCTGAGAAAGCGATTGACGCAAATTATAAATCTTGATTCCCTGAAAACAAATGTACTTTTTAAAAGAGGATACAATTATCTTCACCAAAAAAAAATTATTATGAGATAATTGTAGATACTATTAATTTAATTTTTATTTTGCACCTACCATATGCAAGGCTGTACTAGACATTGAAGTTACATAGATTTTTTTTAAAATGACACCATTCTTGCCCTCAAGGAGTTTACCTTCTAATGGAGTAGGGTAGTGTGGTGTCATATAGCAGATCCAACAAGTATGCAAATAAGCATAATACAAAATAAAGATGTCAATGAGTAGAGAGAAGAACCTCTCAAAGTGTGAGAATTATAAAATCATTTAAAGCAAAATAAGTATATTTAATAATGTGAAATAAATATATGGTGTGATAAAGTTCATTTTTAATATATTTGCTTAGCTTTGGTGAGACTTAAGTTGGCTTTAAATTGGTCTCTGCTAGAAACACTTGTGTGGGCAGGTAGGTGAAACAGTGTTTAGAATGCTGGGTCTGGAGTCAGGAAGACATTGTCCTGAGTTTGAATTCTGGACTTAGATACTTACTAGCTGTGTGACCCTGGAAAAGTCACTGTTGCTTCAGTTTCTTCATCTATAGAATGATCTGGAGAAGAAAATGGCAAACCACTGCAGTATCTTTGCCAAGAAAATCCCAAACGGAGTCACAAAATCTTGGACACAACTGAAAAAAACAACTGAACAAAAACAGAAAGAATGACTTCTTAATAAGTCAAGTTCCCCATTCTTGCAATAGCAGAGCTGGTGAACCTAAGCCTGTTGGTTTAGAACCAAATTAATTTTTTGTTAGTTTGACTACCTTAGTTATATTTCCTTCCTGCTTTTGACTTTAATAGACTCAGCTGGACTTTACTGTTGGTCTTTGGCTACTGAGGAATGATTGATCAATGCAATTGCTAGCACCGCAAAAAAACTGACTAGGCTTGGAACTTTGTGCCTTATACAAGTACCATAATAAACTTGAGGTGGGAAAATCACTTTTGCTGGGAAATGTAGAGTGGAGAATGGAAGGTAGCTGGAAAATAGTCCTTTTTGGCTGAAATATAAAAGATAGAGAAGGAAGTAGTAGTATGAGAGGAAGCTAAACAAGCCAATTGGTGCAACGATTGTTCATGAGGAAAAATAGTTGGTCTTGGGGTCCCCTTTAAATCATACAATACAGTGAACCCTTATGTGGCTAACTGAACTAGCTCTTAAATTTGATCCCCAAGTCACTGAATAATAATTAACATTAATAATTCTAGTTCTTACAAAACAATTTAAGGTCTACAAAATGTTGCCAATATTACCTCATTTTATCTTCACAAACACCCTTGGATACAGGTACTATTATCATCCCTCATTTTAGATGTGGATCCTGAGGCTGATGGAAGTTATTGACTTGCCCAGGATAAGTTAGTGCTAGTAAATGTCCAGAGCTTTGAGAAAAATTAAAAAAGAAAAAGATTGAGGCAGAGTTGTATTGTTGTTTTGCTCATGTCTTTTACTAGAGCTAACCACAGCTCTGCCTTCTTCTTTTCAATTTGTTTTAACCAAAAGGGAGCAAGCTCCTTGAGGGCAGGATCTGTTGGTTGTTTTTTTTTTTTTTTGTTATTGTTTTTGTATCAAAGTGTATAATATAGTATAAATAGTAGCAAGCCTGACTCTAGTAGGTGCTGATGTTTATTGAACTAAATTGAATTGATTCTAGCCTCAGCTATTGCATCAATTAGGTGTAGGGGGACCAAAAAGAGGGTGAAGATGGTTATTCTTCCTCCCATTTGCTACTTAGAGGCAAAATTGAAAGAATAAAAGAAATCAATAACAACAACAAAATCTATACAAAGTGTCTATAAATTGATATTTCCTAACAGTGGATGGATAGAGGAGACTATTTTAAGAAATTAGCTTGGGTGTCTTTTCAGTGGGAGAATTTAGACCGAGACTATTAGCACAAGCAAGTTGTTCTCACTTCTTGAGCTATTCTCTTCTTTCTTCCATACGAGTCTGGCATCATGCCACTTTGTGGCGATGAACATTGTGTCCGCATGACAGCAATCATTTGGCACCTCATGGACAGTCTCTGAAGTCTGGTTATGCTAGAGGCTGACTGTCTGGGAAAGCAGAATATTCCTGCCACTCAGAGTATGTCTAGTGTAGTCCAGATTTAAAGTGCCCTGAATTTGGATTACTTTGGGGAAATATCAAATGTTGTTATTTTGTAGCTTTCCATATCTTCGGCTGTCAAAAGCTGAGGCGTTTCACTGAATTATCATGTTTGGGGCAAAACAGTAAAGTCACCCCAGCAAACAAATCTTTTTTTTCCCCACAGAGAGTAGAGGAAAAGAGAAAAAGGAGTGATCCATTTTTCCCCTCCTGAGTCTGTCTTTAACAGTGCTATATTTATTTTAGACTGTGACAGCAATAGGTAAAACTCTGTATGATTCTAGGACAACTAAAAAGTGAAAACATTCTAAGAGTGTAGCAATATTTCTTTGGTCACATAACAAAATAAGAATTTGACTAGTTTTTTTTTTCTTTCTTTCTC
This sequence comes from Gracilinanus agilis, assembly GCF_016433145.1. Taxonomy (NCBI): domain Eukaryota; kingdom Metazoa; phylum Chordata; class Mammalia; order Didelphimorphia; family Didelphidae; genus Gracilinanus; species Gracilinanus agilis. The sequence goes on along the minus strand of NW_025360237.1, from coordinate 283 downwards.
TAAACAACTGAACTGATATCATGGAGGCCTGGCCTAAATACCCAACAAACAGAATACTCCTATTTTTAACATATACAATCCATCTATCAATACAATGTCTAGCAAAGTGAGAATTATGAAAATTCTCCTCTCTTTTTAGAGAAGAGTAAACTAAAACATAGCAAGGTTAGGTCATGAAGCTAAAAAACATCATCCAGGATTCAATCCCAAATTGCACTAAGTCCAAGCCCAGTGTTCTCTCTCTCCTCTCTCTCTCTCTCTCTCTCTCTCTCTCTCTCTCTCT
>NW_025360236.1:0-5925 GCF_016433145.1 Gracilinanus agilis | reverse complement strand
ATATAAAGTGACATTTATATAAATATATAATAAATATAAGCTTATTTTATATTTATATAATAAATGATAAAATGAGTAGAACCAGGAGAATTAATACAATGACCATAATAATATATAGGGAAACAACATTGAATTAATAAAGGACTCTGACCAACTATTACCTTAGAAAAGTGTTGCTGAAGTATGCCTTCTATCTGTTGACAGAAAGGCCAAGAGATAGATATTTTCAGACATTTCCAGTGTGATGATTTGTTTTTCTTGACTATATATGTGATACAAGGGATGGCTTTAACAGTGGAAGGTAAAGAGTTAGTGGTTAGTGATAGGAGGAAAAGAGACTAAAAGAGCAACAATAAAACATTAAAATATACTAAATAAAATAAAAAATTCAGAAGGGAACATACGGGAATTTTTATTACTTCCCTATTAAATTTAAAATACATTTTAAATCTCTACTTAACAAAAGTTTACAGTTTTATAGGGAGAAAAAGAAAAAATGCTGACTTTTAAGTCAAAGATTCTACTTTTGAAACCAAGGATTATGGCTCACAACTATGTGACATAAAAAGCGAGCTGACCTCTCTTTGCTCATTTTCTTCATCTATCAAATAATTAGATGATCTCTAAGGTCCCTTCCATCTTTAAAAATATGATTACACATCTCTATATATACTCGCAAATATATACACATTATATACTTACAGTGACTGCTTATAAAAATAGATTCTTTACTTTAATTACCACATATGTTCCTAACTTTCAATATTTTCATATTTATCAAGCCTCATTTTAAAATTCCTTTCAACAGTTCTCAGTTATTAAAAGTCTCTGTCCCTCTCCCATATTTAGTATATATTTATTTTTTAAAGTAAGCCAGACCTTAGACTTGGCTAAGCTGGCTTTCCCCAGATGATGAGGCCCAGTGGGGGTTTACTTCAACAAGAGCTCTTATAATTTCTGCTAGATGGAGGACTTGATTTGAGCATGTGAATAGTAGCACAGCATTTGGGGAGAAGAATTATTATTATTTTTTTAATCCCTGAGAGATTCTAGCATCTTCAGTCTATGATTATCCAGGGAAATTACTTATTATGTGTTGTTACTGATACTAATAATAGCAATTATTATTATTTAATAGGTGAGAGCTGGGTTTGAGGGATTTGGCTTTCATAGCATGATGCATTTCCTTCTAAATCAGAGAAGATCATATTAAGAGCACTTTATAATATAACAGCAAAAGGAAAAAGATAGATTTAGATGTAGTGCTTTCTTTATAAGCTTATATAGTTACTGCCAAAAGAACAGTGAAGTTAGTGGCACACTTTTTAACTTTTTATGAATGAAACAGGAAATTTCCTCTTGATATCTTCTCTTTGGGTTGAAAAATATATTTGTGTGTTCATGTGTATATTTATGTATGTATACATATGCATATACTCACAAATATAAGTGTATTTATATGTATTCGTATGAATATGTGTACATATATAAAATAATATTAAAAAGGTTGCCAAAGCTCCAGACTTTTAGGGAATTTTTCCGAAATGGTTTCTAGTTTCTAGTTAAGGACGCCAGGAAAACAGCAGTTTGAACATCTTGGCCACTGGGAAAAGTTAGTTCCTCCCCATTAATAAAAGTCATTCTTAACACAGAGAAAATTTGCTCAGTGCTACTATAGAAGTTTAGTTACTCTCTAAGTAGCTATGCTTGGCTACAACTAGTTCTGGTAATACTCATGAGATTCATACAGCTGGATAAGGTCATGAGGGAGAATTCAAATAGATGTTAAATTCAGCATTCATTTATTAAGTGACTACTATATGTAAAACACTGCCTTTTAAAAAATCATACAAGGTTCCTGACCTCATGGAGCTTAATAGCATCATATGATACATACATATAACTAAGATACTAAATAATACATAACAGTTGCATTAAATACTTTTTGAATGAGTTGCTATGAGGTCAGTGGCAGGAAAAGGCAATTACTGATTGGTTGAGGAATAGAGTAAATGTTCCCAGTTCATTACAGATTATCTTTATAATAAGGTCATTGCCTCTCAAGAGTTATCTGTATTTTCCATATTTAATAAAAAGTGGTGAAAAGTCATTAAATAATGCAAAAGCAATTGGATGATGTTAAAGCAAATTTAACTTTCAATATATTTTTTAAAAATTCAATTTAAAGTTTGAAAAAATAATACATCAAGGGCTGAATACTGAAAAGTCAAACACTACTAGATTTGAGGTAAAAAAGATTTGGGTACAAATCCAAACTCAGGAACTTATTACCTGTGTGACCTTGAGGAAATTGCTAACCTCTCTAGATCTCTCTTCTATAGAATGGGAAAGATGGACTAGACAACCTCCAAAGTCTCTTCCTGCTCTAAATCTATGATCCTATGATATAAAACTTTATTTATCCCAAACCGAACTCAATATCTCCTTCCCACTCTGCTGCAACTCTTCCTTCTTCTAAACTTCCTTGTTTTTGTCAAGGCCACCTTTTTCTACCCCTCACTTTCTTTCACTCTGCATATTCAGTCATTGCTAAGTCTCTTCATTTCTATTTCACATTTCTTTTATTCATCCAGTTTATAACTCAGATTTATAACCTCAATATCTACCATGATTCCTCACCTTCCCTCACTTCACATATTCAGTCAGCTGTCAAATTCTGCCCATTTCCATTTCTTCAGTATCTCTTTCATCTGACCCCTTCTCTCCACTCATACAATCATGACATTAATTTAGGCCATCACCACCTGGCTTCTAAATTACTAAAACTGTTTCCTAATTGGTCTCCCTGCTTTGCCTCTCCTCATTCTAGTTTTTCTTCCACACAAACGTCAGAGTGATTTTTCCAAAGTACAGATCTTGCCATGTTACTCTCCCATTCAAAACCTTTCAGTGACCCCCTGTCTCTTCAAGGATAAAATATAAACACTTCTTATTTTTTTATTTTAAACCCTTAACTTCTGTGTATTGACTTATAGGTGGAAGATTGGTAAGGGTAGGCAATGGGGGTCAAGTGACTTGCCCAGGGTCACACAGCTGGGAAGTGTCTGAGGCTGGATTTGAACCTAGGACCTCCTGTCTCTAGGCCTGGCTCTCAATCCACTGAGCTACCCAGCTGCCCCTAATATAAACACTTCTGTTTGACTTTTAAAACCTTTTACAATATGGACCCAACCCATCTGTTCAGACTCACTGGATATTACTTGCCCTCTTAAACTTTTTAATCCAAACTGCCCTACTCTCTGTTTCTCAGAAAGGACCATCCACCTCCCATTCCCTTGTCTTTGACCTGGTAATAATCCTAGTCTGGAGTTCTTTCCTTCTTCACCTCTGCCTCACAGAAGCCTTCTCTTCCCTCAGGAAAAAAAAAACAAACACTAGTAAACCACATTCTATATAAAGATTTTTCTAGTCTTCACAATTGCTAATGATTTTCCTCCTAAGTTATCTTATACTTAAGTACTTCATATTTATGTATTTATTTAAAAGTATAGTTGTCTCCCCATTAGAATCTAAATTCCTTGAGACTAAATATTGTTTTATTAGTTTTACTTGAATCTTCAGCACCTAGCACAGTTCCTGGAACAGAATAAGTGTTTAATAAATGCTTATTGACTGGTTTTAACATACAGGAGATACTATGGAAGTAGAATCAACAAGGTTTGGCAACTGGTTGGCTATAATGTGAGGTAGCAGGAAACCTCTAAGGTATGAACCTGAGTAACAGGAATATGGTGGCACCTTCAACAGCAGGAGGGTTGGTTTAAGGTAAAATAATGAATTCTATTTTGGTAGTATTGAATTTGAGATGCTCATGGCACATCCAGCAGGCAATTGTTAATGCAGGACAGATCAAGTGGAGGCAACAAGTATAGACGAGAGATTATAATCCTCCACTTTAAGATACTAGAAAGAGTTAGAGAAGGAAGAGAAGACAAAGCTGTAGGAGTTAGGCACTCAGGAAGAAGAAAACAGGAGAGTGTGTATCTGAAACCAAGGAAGGAGAGATTATTGACTAGAGGAAAAGCATGGCCAACAGTGTCAAATGCTGCAAAAGGTAACTAAACAAAACATTGGATTTGGTGTGGTGACTTTTCAGAGCATTTTCAGTATTGTGATCAAGATTAAAGTCAGATAATAAAGTGTTAAAGCATTTCAAACTCAACATGTCCAAAACAGAATTTACTACCTTTCTATCCAAACCAATCATGCCTGCCTTTCTTCCTTCCTTCCTTCCTTCCTTCCACAATCATTACTGCGTATTGGTTCTAAGGTAGAATAGCAGTAAGGGCTAGGCAATAGGGATTAAGTGAGTTGCCCAAAGTCACACAGGTAGGAAGTGTCTGAGGTCACATTTGAACCCAGGGCTTCTTGTCTCTGGGCTTGGCTCTCAATCCACTGAACCACCTAGCTGCCCCACTTCCCTATTTCTTTTGAGAGTACTATCATTTTTTGAGTCACCTAGCTTTATGCCTTATAGAAGGGCTTCCTGATCCTTTTCAGTGCCCATGTTCCTTGTCTTTCAGTAAGCCTTCCTATACCTCTTGTTCATTTGCTCACCATATCATTGCTTACTATAATCTAGTTGCTTACAAAATATTCCAAATATCCCCTTAACAAACTTTCTCTAACCCCCTACAGATAAATCTATCCTAGATTAGGAACACTTTCCTTAAAGTAATCCTCAATTCTTCCCTCTCCTTCATCCCTCATATTCAAGTAGTTGCTAATTCTTGTTGATTCTGTTTCTATAATATATTTCTCTTCTACCCTTTTTGTTCTATGCAACTACTACCTTAGTTCAATTTCTCAACATCTCCCAACCAGATTAATACAATGGCTTCTAAATTGGTCTCTCAACCCTTAGTTTTTTCCTTCTCCAATTCATGCTCTACATAGCTGCCAAAGTCCTATTTCTAAAGCACAGATCAGACGATGTCACTCTCTGTTTAAATAGTTCTAGTAGGTCTCTCTTATCTTTGGGATAAAACATAAACTTCTGTGTTTGGCTTCACAGTCCTGTTTCAGCTGACTTTTTCCAGGCTTAATGCATATTGCCTTTCTTCACATTCTTAATTTTTAGCCAAACTTGCCTGATTACTATTCATTCCATGTGATATCCTCTCACATTCCATCATAGGCCATCTCCCATTCCTGGAATGCTCTCCTTCTTTCCTTTGACCCCATAGAATTCCTATCTTCTTTCAAAACTCAAATAAAATGTCTTTTCCTTCCGGAAGTTCTTACTGACCTCCTCAGTTACTAGTGCCCTCTCCCTGTCCTAAAATTACTTGGTATATATTTTGAACTTAATTTTCTATGAATATGTAACAATCCTCCCATTTTTATTTCCCCAGAACCTAGTATAGCATCTTGTCCTGCAGTACTTCCTCTACCAACACAGAGTGACACCGGCTCTTCAATTTATAATCTTAAAGATTCTTCTGGGACACTGAGAAGTTGAGCTAGTATATATCAAAGTCTAGACTTGAACCTAGGTTTGTGTTGAACCCTAACTCCTCAGACCATGATCCCCTCATTAACTCCTTATTCATTACCCCTGTTATTTCTATGTATGCATTTATTAAATGTTTATGAATGCATGCATGCATGCATGAATGAATAAACTAATATAAGGATGAGACATTGGGCTCAAGCTATTCTTTTGAAGAGGTTTAACCATGAAATTAATTTCAATTCAATTTAGTTCAATTAAACAAATATTTATTAAGCACCTAATATGAATGAGAAAGAAGAGAGCTGGGATGGTAGCCAGATGGCTTAGACATATCTTAGTCCTGGAGAGACCTGAATATGTTTGTTGGTAGTTAGAAAGGAGCCAGTGAAGAGGGAACCTCCTGACAATGAGAGAGAGAGAGAGAGAGAGAGAGAGAGAGAGAGAGAGAG
>NW_025360235.1:0-5166 GCF_016433145.1 Gracilinanus agilis | reverse complement strand
TAGATAGATAGATAGATAGATAGATGATCGATAAAGAGAGATAGGTGGATAGAGAGATGGATAGATATAGATATGTTAGAAATTATATCTTTATCAGGCTATATTCTAATCTCTTTAATCCTATTTTATCTACAATGCTCCAGAATCATCATCCTCTCCACCCTGAAAATTGTTCTTTGACTGCCCACTCTGACTGGTTCCATCCAAAACATCCATTTTTAAAGAGAAAGCCTAGGACACCCATGTCTTCATTCCTCTCCTGGCAGTGCACCCAACTGACTACCTGACTTTGTCTTTAATCCTGAGCCCTCTCCCACTATTTCTAGCTTATTTTTAAGCTTTAACTTCCCCCATTAAAATATAAACTCTTTGAAGACAGAGCCATTCTTTCTACTTGTATTTTATATTCTCAGTGCTTGGAATTTTTTAGGAGGGCAGCCTCTAGGGAATATTCTAAGTCATATCATAGCTATCAATGATTAAGTAAGAATGAATGAGGCATTTCCACTAAAAACTACAGTGAAATTTCTGATAGAAAAGTGAGACTCGGTACCCAGGAAATGTGTTTCAAAAAATAAATGATAATATTAGCGAGGTAAAAGTGACCTTGTTTTGTGTTCTAAAGAACTTGGTTTCTAATGTAAAGAATATCAGAATAGAAAAGCCTTTTCTAGTCAAAGTTCTGACAGAAATAAGACAACTGAGGAGGGGAAGCCATGTATGCTGTTTTTTCTGGGAAAGATTTTACTAGATAGAGAGACCTGTGTTTAAGTATATCAGTGCTTCTGCTTTCCAAGAGAACTGTAGCAGGACAAATAATAGCCTATACACTTTAAGATGAAAGTGTGTAGAGACCACTTCTCTGATAAGAAAAAGTAGCACTCCAGCTGAAGTTGGAAACTGGAAGAAAAAGAAAAACTACCCCCTGCCCCCGCCACATGCTCAATAGATCCTGACCAATTGTGTACCGTTTGGCAGAGCATAGATTTCTGCTAGAGACTGTGTCCAGTGAAGAATAAGGAAATGCCCAAATCTACAGACAAGTGGGTCTTATGGGAGAGGTATAATGGCAAGTGGACAGTATCAGAGAAGTGAGTTGCCCCTCTACATGTGAATAGATTTAACATATGTGTGTGTGGGTGTGTATGTATATTTGTTTATTTATTTGAAAGTTTGACTTAGATTTTTGGAAAGGTACTCTACTTTTAATTTTCTAATTATGCTGTTAGAATGCCTTCAGTTTAGCTAATAATTAGGTTTTCTTGGTCACTAGTGAATGTAAGGCATCAGAGGGTACTTTGGAGCTATGGTGGTTCTAAGAGGATATAGATGCCTATAGAGTACCTTGAAACCAAGGCATCCTTCACCAGAAGCTTCATTCTCTGAGCTGGCTAAGTCATCTATACTCAGATGCTATTTAATAGCTGCATTGTTATTGCTATAAATCACCAATTATATAGCAATTATAAAATAGGCAGGAAATACATGGCTACTGGTGTGTAAGCCACATTTCTTAATCAGCTGTGTACTTTCAGATCACTGATTTTGATGGAGCAAGGACCAAAATCAATATCAATTATAAAGAAGCCTTGGTGTGCAATTGATCTTTATAAATAAGCTATAGATGAAAGAAAATATAAAGTGGATAAAAGAATAGACATTTACACAGAGTATTAATAACTTCTAAGGAATTTTAGCTTATATAAATGCATTTCTGCAAAAATAAAGAGACTAAAAATACCTAGACACTGTATTAGCCAGCAAACATTAGAGTCTGCCAAGTACAACACGGGTTTAGAATATAAATTCCTCTGTAAAAACTTACAGAGGATATCAGGGAACACTCACTTTATTTAGGGCTGGTTATGTTCAGAATTAAAACAAAAATCTTCTAGTGTAGGATGAGAGAATATTATGTAATATCATTTTACAAGACAGTGAGAAAGAGTCATGGAAAAAAAACAAAGAAAAATTTCAAGTTGAAAGAAAGGTTGGCAAAAGATTTGATTAAGCCATATTAGCCCAAGAACGTCAAAATGTTTTCTGTATCAAAAACAGCAGAACCGACATATTTGGATGCTATTATAATGGTTCCTGATCTATTACTTGAAAAAGTAGAGATTGTATTAAAGAAAACACAATGTGAGAAGAGTAGCTGGGCTAATAATTTTGTTCTTGTTAACAAAATGAATTAATCAAGAAAATAGTAGTTGGTATTAATATATATGCCCCTATTCACTCTCTATATAATCTTTAAGAAACCAATCACAGAAATAGATATTGAAGCCAGGTCATCTTGACACAGAGGTTGTTCTTTACTATTCCACTTACCTCCTCCTACTGAACTGAACCAAAAATATATTTTTTTCAAAAAATTACAAAGTAGTGGAGAGATAGGTAAGAATGTACCAGAGATCTTTAGGGTTTATAATATAGTAGGTAAGATATTTATTTAAATAAATATAATACAAATCAAACTATTCTAGATGTCTAAGACAATAACAGTTCCATGACTGCCTGAAATGCATTAATAAAATCATGAACAATTCATATTCCTAGTAAGAAATTTTAATCTCTTTTTCTTACACAAATTTATACTTTACACCCTATTGCCTCTACCACAAATCTTTCATAGAAATGATGAAAAAAATATTTTATTCAAATTTTAAGTTTTGTGAAGATGGGATTAACTCTCCCATTGCTCACTTTCAGAGTTAATCACCAGAAGTATATACACCTCACTTATCCTTAAGTAAGGGGAGGTCTGTGACCCCTCATGTCCTATAGTGGGTGATGGATCAGAAATGTTTGACTGCCCCTTGGGCAGTCCTAAGCAAAGCTAAAGCTACAATTGGTCCACATAAAGCAGAAGGAATGCACAGGAAGTGACACAAAGAAGTGTCTTTAAAAGCAGCAGCAACTTCCTGTGAAGTGAATTCTTCAAAGTTCTTTGGAGTTCAGAGTTCCAGTTGGATTTGGAGTTTGAGTTTGAGGCTGGTGAAAGATCTGCTTTGTGGACCTGAGACTTTGAAATTTGGTGAGACTATTCTTGAATTTCTCCCTTTGAACTACTACCACATGGGTGAGTGAAAAAACTGACTCCTTTTCCTGCCTTTTCTGGAGGGACTAGACTCCAAAGAGTCCCTTCCTCTTGGAGGTGGCCTCATGACTAGAACCCTTGTTTAATTTGCCTCTTGGACCCTCTTTGCTGGGGCCTCTGAAACTCTGCCTGGTTTGGACCTGTCATTTCCCTACTTTCACTCTTTCTCCTTTCGTAAATAAACTACCATAAAAAGTCATCCTGACTTGAGTAATATATTTTTGGTGACCATATTTTTATACATTTAGTACAACTTTAATTTTTTTAACCCTTTGATATTAAAGCACTATATAAATGCTAGATATTATTAATATTATCAAGGTTGTTGTATTTTAAAGACATACTCTATCCTCACATTATCAAAAAATTCACTTAAATCATTGACTGACCTTTTGTAATAGCTAAAATGACCAGTAATTTGACACTGTAACAGGGTTATTCAGAAAAGTGAACCATTATTTTCATAGCCACTGAAAGTTTCTTGCTTGATTACCTGTAAATTAGCCTTAGGGGAATCTTGGTATTTTGACAGTAGGAAATGTGTCAATCATAAAAATAAACTTTGGACATACCACAGAGACCATCTATTCTAATCTTCAATAAAACCATTTTTGAAGACCTCCAGTGACAGATAAATTACTATATTTGGACACATCTACTTACTGAGTTCCATTCTCTGTATATCTGTTTTGGGGTTTTTTATTATATAGCACTAATTGTTTACTTATTTTGATTCATTGCTGTAACTTTTACACATTGCTTCTAATGTTGCCTTTCAGAAGAAGCTATCCAAGATGGCAGAATAAGCAGAAATAATAGTTACCCTCCACCCACTACAATGAATCCAAAAAAGATCTTAGAAGAATACCAGACTGAATAATGATCAGGAAATATATAGAAGCCACAGTGGTTTGCCATGTGGCAGCCCACCATCACAAATTTGACCCCTAGGCCAGTGACCATGGCAGGGACTATGGTGATAGAAGAGCAAGTAGAGATCACAAACCCAGAGTCAAGGGTAAGAATGAAGCCACAATCCAATCTTGTTGCTAGGACTCTAGATAGGAATTGCAGACCCAATCTCCAACTTCAGAAAAGGGAGAAGGATTACTTTAGCTATGATGCTTCTCTTACCCTAGGACAGAATCTTAGATTAAGCCTATAAATCCAAACAAGAATAAAAGGAAGCATTCTGTCAATACCAACCTTTCCTTAAAATAAATTGAACTTCTTACTATCTACTCCAGTTCCATTTAAGGGCAAATCTGTTACCTTGTTACCTAAAACAAAGTGGAGATTAGAGCCTAGAAAGCCCAAGAAGACAACAATTAAACCTTGCTCTTGATTAGACTGCATGGGAGCTACTGAAAATTTACAGACTTCTGTCCGGAGAGAACTGTAATACTTGAAGAACATATCAATCAATGCATAAAAAAGTAAGGCCTCAGATAATAGAACGCAGGATGATAGAGAGTGATGGCAGTCCTATTTCAAATGTATAGAACTTGTTCCTAACAAAACCTTACAAATCATTGAAGGAAATCAGAAGGAGGGAGTAAGCAAACATATTTTTGTGATTCCACCCAGAAGAAGAGAATAACTCCACAACAATTATGAGCAAAACAAACAGAAAGCACAGTTCAATCATAAGATTAATAAAAATTCCTAGAAGAATTAAAACAATATTCTAAATTATAAGATAAATTAAATGAAAGAGATAGACGAAAGAATTGGAAATTAAATTAGAGCTGTGGAGGAAATTCCTAGGAAGAGAATTTACAGTTTAACAGAAGAACAAAAAATTCCTCCAAGTTATAGACTCCTTCAAAATTAAAATGGACCAAATGGAAGTTGATGAATATGTGAGACAACCAAAATATTAAAAACAAAGTAAAATACTGAAAAATAGGAGAAAAAGTGAAGTATTGTATATTAAAAAAACAACTTACATAGAAAACAAATCAAGGAAAATAATTTAAAGATCATTTGGCTACTCAAAGGCCTGTTATGAGGACACAAGGGACACAAGAGGAGCTGAGGTCCTATTATTTAGAAATTCAGAGAAG
>NW_025360234.1:0-1011 GCF_016433145.1 Gracilinanus agilis | reverse complement strand
ATTATGTATGTGCATATCATTTATATATTATATATATTTATATATCATTTTATATATGTTATACATGTTTATATATCATTTTATAGATGAGCAAACCAGGGGCCCAGAGATGCTTTTCTCGAGGTGACAGAAGCCCTAAGAATCCGAGACGGCATTTGCACCCTTCGGTTCCGGCGCCTGTTCTTTAAGCTATCAGGCCGGTCACCCAGAGCCGGATTCAAACTGAGATCCTCCAATGTAGGTCCAGGATTCTCTCCCCGCTGCCGGCCGCCCCCCTAAGTTGTTCTTCTGTCTCAGGAGAGGAGAGATAACCTTCTAAAAGGTCATCCAAGGTCATACAAGGGCTCAAGGACGTGGTAAAGTGCTGATTCTGCCCCCTTTTCCCAGGCATCGGAGCTGAGCGTCAGGAATGGGAGATACAATTTGGACCGTAAACAACGGTCTTCCTATCCAAGGGAGGGCCTGAACAACAGGAGCTAAAGATGGGACGGGAAGAGGCAAAAGGAGTCCTTAGGCTGGAGTTAGGGGTGCAGAGTTATTCTGCCCCAAAGGAGGGAAGGCTGGAACAAGGACCTGCCCTGCTCAGCTCGGGAAGGCCTGGCAAGCTGGAGGGCCCGTCAGTGGTCCGGACCCCTCCGGGCCTTCTACACAGAGCAGGCAAGGCCTGGGGAGCCTCTGAGGGCCAGTGGAAAGCCAGCAGCCTAAAATGCTTTAAAATGAATATCCAAAACACTCCAAGTATATTTAATAAGCTTTATTACATTTAACTTGAAGCAAAAGGGAAATTAAAGGCTAGAGTCAAGAGGGAGCTCACCCCAGCCAACCACGTGGGAGAGAGAGAGAGAGACAGAGAGAGAGAGAGACAGAGAGACAGAGAGAGAGACAGAGAGAGAGAGAGAAAGAGAGAGAGAGACAGAGAGAGAGAGACAGAGAGACAGAGAGAGAGAGACAGAGAGAGAAAGAGAGAGAGAGACAGAGACAGAGAGACAGAGACAGAGAGACAGAGAGAGA
>NW_025360233.1:0-1408 GCF_016433145.1 Gracilinanus agilis | reverse complement strand
TATATATATAGAGAGAGAGAGAGAGAGAGAGAGAGAGAATGAGTTAGAGAAAGAGGAAAAAAGAGAAATGGAGAGAGAAAAGTATAGATGTACATATACCATAAATGTGTGTATGCAAATCCAAATGCCTTCATATCTATAAGACAAAATAATAATAGCTGGTGATTATAAAGCCCTTTAAAGTTTTATAAAGCACTTTACAAATTTTTATCTAAACAACTCTGGAAGGTAGGTGCTATTATTATCCTAGCTGGACTAGAAAGCAGAAAACTCAAGTTCTAGTTCCAGTGTTCCTCCTTAACCGTAAGAAACTTATCATCTAAATTATTCTTGTGACAATTAATCACATACTGCCTAATGATATCTGTTCGATCATTTTTATGAGTGGACAATTCAATTCAGCTGAATCAGCTTGAGCAAGGTCTTTGGGATTTCAGAGATTTCGTTTCCTCCTCAGTAAAATGAGGACATTGGACTAGATTATCTTGAAGATCCCTTCCAAGCTTACATTAATGGTCCTTATTACCTTTTATGACCCACAGGTTCCCAAAGAAGTGAATAAAAAACATTGATGGAACCAGTTTCATTGCACACACAAAGACTAGAAATATAATTTCATGGGGTCTTGATCATTTCGCCATTGTAGCCACTATAGTAAACAGGATTAAAAATATCACCATAAAAATAATGGCTGTATGTGCACCATCATTTGTTAGAGGCTGTAATGAAGTATGGAAGTTCAACACAGAATTTAATAAGATCTTTCCAACTGAGTCAATTACAACTAAATACAAAGTGACTTTAATGGGAAAGTGAGTTCAAAGGAGGATGGTGAGAAATATGTTGAGAAAATATGGAATTAAGAAATTAAGAAACAAAAATACGCAGGAAAAAACCAAGTGTATGAAAAACATCTGTTATATATGCCAATATGCCATGATATAGATATAGATATAAATAGCCTATAGAGCTTCTCTACTAGTATATTTATATATTAAGTATCTTATGTGTCAGGAACTGTGCTAAGTGCTTTGTGAATATTATCTTATTTGATCTTCATAACAACCCTTGGGAAGTTGTTGTTATTATCTCCATTTTGTAGTTGAGGAAAATGAGCCAGACAGAAATTAAGTGATATCCAGAGTTACTTGCACAGCTGGTGTCTGAGTCTGTATTTGGATACAGACTTTCTTGATTCCAGGCCTAGTGTTTTCTCCACTATTTGAATACTTGAATTCGCTACCTTTACATTAGAGTGCTCTCTCCTCTCTCTCTCTCCTCTCTCTCTCTTCCCTCTCTCTCTCTCCTCTCTCTCTTCTCTCTCTTCTCTCTCTCTCTCTCTTCTCTCTCTCTCTTCTCTTCTCTTCTCTTCTCTTCTCTTCTCTTCTCTTCTCTTCTCTTCTCTTCT
>NW_025360232.1:0-3115 GCF_016433145.1 Gracilinanus agilis | reverse complement strand
TATTTAATTAATTAATTTAGAGTATTTTCCCTGACTCCATGACTTATGTTCTTTCCTTCCCCTCTTCCCTCCCTCTTCCCGTAGCCAATGAGCAATCCCATTGGGTTTTACATGTGTCATTGATCAAGACCTATTTCCATATTATTAATATTTGCAATAGAATGATCATTTAGAGTCTACATCCCTAATTATATCCCCATCAAACAATGTGATCAATCAAATTTTTTTCTTCTGTTTTTCTACTTCTACAGTTCTTGATGTGGATAGCATTCTTTCTCATAAGTCCTTCAGAATTGGACTTTTTTTTTTTTAATTCTTTGCTTCAGGTAGATTCAGAATAAAATTCAAATTTAGATTCAGAATCTAAATATTCTTTCCTGACTCTTGTCTTCTGTCTTAGAATCTGATTCTAAGTATATTTTCTAAGTATATATTCTAAGTATTCTGAAGTATAGCTTCCAAGGCAGAAGAGTGGTATGGGTTAGGTCAGTGATTCCCAAAGTGGGCACCACCGCCCCCTGGTGGGTGCTGCAGCGATCCAGAAGAGTGGTGATGGCCACAGGTGCATTTATCTTTCCTATTAATTGCTATTAAAATTTAAAAAAAAATTAATTTCCAGGGGGCTAAGTAATATTTTTTTCTGAAAAGGGGGCGGTAGGCCAAAAAAGTTTGGGAACCACTGGGTTAGGCAATAGGGGTTAAGTGACTTGTCCAGGGTCACACAGCTGGGAAGTGTCTGAGGCCAGATTTGAATCTAAGACCACCATCTCTAGGACTAGAGCTCTATCCACTGAGCTATCTAATTGCCCCTTTGTTTTGATTTTTTTTTTTTGGTAGATTAGAGAATAGAGAGGACTTTGGGTTTATGAAACAAGATGGCAACTGGTGCCACAGTAGGTGATGTGAAAATCATAAGAATTTTCTTAAGATACCAAAAGAGAGTCTTATCAGAAGACAAAGTTTAGAAATGATTTCAGTTGGCAATAATCACTCCAAAGAGAATGTAATGGGAAGAGTTTCATGGAGAATGCTTTGATTTGCTTCTCTGATGCTAATGAGCCTTTTGAGTCTGTAAACCCACAAAAGATGAAACTAAGTGAAGTTAATTGCATCTTCCTGAAGGTATTTAGGGAATCATAAAAGCTGCATAACACATTTTAAACAGGAGAAAAGGACATATTTAGAAGTGAAATGGATGTGTTGGTCTGAAAATAAACAAACACACAGAATGATAGGTCCTACAATTTTATTTAGGATTTTAGAGTGTTAGGAATAAATTATGTGGCACTTAGAAATTTAGTATTGGAAGGGACATTCATCTGAATCATTGAGTCCAAAGTTTATTTCTCCAATTAAATTTGGGGGGCTTTAAATGTATCAGGGAAGTCCCATAAATGCTGATCTTTTTGTTGTTGTTTCTGTTGTCAGACTCTTTGTGATCTATTTTCTTTGGCAAAGATACTGGAGTGGTTTGCCATTTCTCTTATAGTTCATTTTACAGATGAAGAAATGGAGGCAAATAGGGTTAGGTGTCTTGCCCAGGTTCATACTGCTAATGTCTGAGGCTGTATTTGAACTCAGGTCTTCTTGACTCCAGGTCTGGTACTCTAATTCACCACGAAGTTGCCCCCAAAAATGCTGGTTTAGGGATTTGGAATATGTCTGGAGCTTAAAGGGAGGGGATTGTGGAAATGTTGGAGTAAAAGGAAATTAAGAATTTTTTTTATCCTGAAAAATCATAAGAAAAGTTTTTGGTTTTTTGCAATGCATCATTTCAACATTTAATATTTTAGAGGGAAATATTTACTAGTGCTGACCTTTGCTCAAAGAATTCCTCATTGTATCACATAGGATGTTACAGTTCTGTAGAACAAAGTTTGGGAAATGTGTCAGTGTTTCTGGGCTCAAAGTTTATTGTGGATTGAAAATCTAGGTGTTCTGTCACCAAATGCTTTGCCTTCCATAGCCTCAGTAGCATGGCCTTCAAGACTCAAGGAATGAGAATCCAGGAGCTGAGAAAGGAGAGAGCAAGGTGGGAGGAAGTGGCACAATAGAAGGAGGAAGAGAAGATCAGTTCAGTTTTAAATTTAAAAATTATTTTTAAATTTAAATTTTTTATAAATTTAAAATTTATTGTTCTAGTAAATGTTTTGAGGACTGGTAAAAACCTAGACTGTGGACTGGTAAGTTAGGATATACTTATCTTGCCAGTCATCATGTCCATGAAAATTTGGCTTATTCAGCTATGAGAATCCAGCTATATATACTGTTCTAATTGGGCTTTGTACAACCCTCTATATATACTTCCTTCACTTTCCAACCTGGCCATCCTCTGCCTGTCTCCCCCTGGTAGCCTCCTCTCTTGCTTCCAGCTATAGAATCACGATGAATTCAATGCTACCATTGCACCTAGAAGTGGTCTACAAGACTACAGCCCATGGCTCCTCTCACCATCTCTGTGTCTTTCCCAAACCAGAATAAATCTCCCTGTCCACAGCTCACTTGTGTATGTCTCCTGTTATAATGTGAACTCCTATCTCCATTTTATACTGGTATCACCCACACTTGGCATAATCTTTGGCACAAAGTGTTTAAATAATGAGTTCCTTCGACTCACCAATACCCTCATTTGACAGAAAAACTAAGGCTTAGTCAGTTAAATGACCTGACATGATAGCTTTTTAGTGTCAGAATAACCTCTTGCTTGGACTGTATAATAATTTGCTTTTAGTCTTCCTCTTTTCCAATTTGTCCTCCACAGAGTTGCAAAAAATAAAGTCATCTTGAAGCACAAGTCTCAACAAATTATTTCCCTGCTCCAGAAATGATTTCTGCTGGCCTCTATGATATAAAACAAACTCTTCAGCTGAGCATTTAATGGCTCTCACAGTTTGATTCCAGTTGACAATTCTAAACTTATTTCATATTACTCTGTTTTAGATACTCTACATTCCAGAGCTATTGACCACTACCCATCTTGTATTTTCAGGGGTGCCCCATATTCCTGGAATGTCTCATTTTGTGCCTCTTAGAATGCTCTTTCCCTTCCTTCCTTCCTTCCTTCCTTCCTTCCTTCCTTCCTTCCTTCCTTCCTTCCTTCCTTCCTTCCTTCTTT
>NW_025360231.1:0-4735 GCF_016433145.1 Gracilinanus agilis | reverse complement strand
TAAGGGTAGCTAAGTGGCACAGTAAATGGAGCTCCTGGAATGGAGTCTAGAGGACCTGAATTCAAATCTGGCCTTA
The DNA here is from genome assembly GCF_016433145.1 of Gracilinanus agilis. Lineage (NCBI taxonomy): Eukaryota > Metazoa > Chordata > Mammalia > Didelphimorphia > Didelphidae > Gracilinanus > Gracilinanus agilis. The sequence continues at coordinate 4,659 of NW_025360231.1, read as the reverse complement.
GACACTTCTTAGCTGTGTGACCCTGAGCAAGTTACGTGAGCCTCTTTGCCTAGTTGTTGCCCTTCTGTCTTAGAGTTGTTACTAAGACAGAAAATAAGAGTTAAAATTTAGTTGCATACCCAAGAGATAAAATGCCTCTTATTTCACCCAAGAGCCTTCATATGTACTGTTTGGCCTGAAATAATAGTAAAGGCAACAATAATAATGAATATATTATTTAAATAGCATCTACTAAGTGCTAGACCCTGTGCTAAGCACTTTACAAATATTATTTCTTTAGATTTGATCTTAACAACAATGCTGTAAAATAGGTGCTATTTTCATCCCCATTTTTAAAAAACCCTTACCTTCCTTCTTAGAATCAATACTGTGTATTGGTTCCAAGGCAGAGGAATAGTAAGGGTTAGACAATGGGGGTTAAGTGACTTGCCCAGGGTCACACAGGTGGGAAGCATCTGAAGCCACATTTGAACCTAGGACCTCTCTTCTCTAAGCCTGGCTCTCAATCCACTGAGCCATACCCAATTGCCTCCTATTATCCCCATTCTACAGTTATGGAAATTGAGGCAAACAGTTTAAGTGATGCCCAAGCTAGCAAACGTCTATGTAGAATCAAACTTGAAGTCAGGTCTTCCTGACTCCGGCCCCAGCTCTTTCTTCACTGCAGAAGCATGGCATATTTGTCAAGAGCTGGCCTCAGAATTGGGAAAGCAGGTTTCAAGTCATGACTTTGACATACACTGACTGTGAGACTTTGAACAAGTGATTGAATCTCTCAATGGCCCCAACAACTCTAAAAGTACAAAGTGTTGAGCAAAGGTGGAGAAAAGGAGGTCCTTCTTCCCATCATTACAAGAAATCAGTTTTTCATTTCTTTTGGTTTCATTGGAACAGGAGTTGGGAGGGAGAGAAAAATTTTTTTTAATTTTTTTTTAAATAGAAAGACAGAAAGTTGCTACTATTGTGGAATGTCACATGCCCTTTCAGATGAGGTCAGTGTATTACTAGTTTTTCTTTACTGTTGCACTTGGTAACAAGAGACCTCTAACAAAGTGAGAGTAATCTGTAAATGTTTAGATTGTAAAAACAAAACATATCCATGAAATTTGTTTAAAAGGCAAGAAAACTATCTGGGAATGACTAAAGACTTGGCTAGGAGAGAAGATGTGATGGAGGGAAAAGAAGACAATCAAGGTGCTTGAGAAGCCCATTTTTCTAGGGGTTTTACAACATCCTTTTATTCATTAAGCATTCATTAACTGTGCCTGCAGGTCAAATCCTGCTATTGTCCTGAGCTAAGAATGATTTTTGATATTTTTAATATTTTTATAAGTATTACATTTGAGATCATTTTTACATTTTCAAAAATATTTTATAATTTCAAATAAAGTCAAAGTTTAGCAACTCTGGGGGAAAAAGAGGGGGTTCATCAAAAACAGGGATCCTAATGATTCTTTGTCACAGCTCAGCTAGTTACAGAATAAGCTAGAAAAAGGAAAAATTAAGATAAGAGAGTCCAGAAATTAGATTAATTATAAATGTAGTACAAGCTACTGTTACGTTGTCTCTCGGGAACCTCCTGACAGTATCAGAAAAGGGAGAATTTGCCAGTCTAGCAGAATTTTGACCAAGGCCAACAGCATCACTTTATAATATGTCACAGAAGCCGATGCCACCATTGAATCCCGTAGTCCCCTGATCAGCCAATTAATAGTAACTGATATTTACTTATATTACCCCACTGTAAGCTCATATTCTGGAGGATGTTATGAGTATTGCGCTTCCTTCTTAAGGCAGGAGTTGCCCGTCTTTCTAAGGCAGGGGTCGGCAATGTATGGCTCTCGAGCCATATCTGGCTCTTTTGAGGGCCAGATATGGCTCTTTCTGCAGTAGTCATAAAGTCAAATTTTTTTCAGGCGCGGTTACAGGAGCGCACTGTGAGCACTGTATGGCTCTCCGGAAATTACATTTTAAAAAATGTGGCGTTTATGGCTCTCACGGCCAAAAAGGTTGCTGACCCCCGTTCTAAGGGCAAGAGCAAAGGTCCAACTCTTCAATTTGAGCCAAGGGCCATCTGCCTGGGACCTGAGACCTTATTTTAATGATTCCAACAGTGTCCACTGAGACACCCTAGATTACTAATTAAGAATTATTAAATATCTCCTGGTTCTCCCTCCCACCTCCAACTCCAGGAAGGTCTTATGCCTTCCAATACTAAACATACCCAGTGAACACTTTGCAGCTATAATGGTCAATGTTAAAAATGCCAATGCAAACACTGCAGCAACTTCAAGTTGGCATAAAAAGGTTCTAATACTTTTGAAGGTATTTGTTCCATTTCTCATTTCATCTTCCCAGGGTTCTGCTAGCAACTGCCTAGAAGGCAGCTTTACCTTTATTACATTTTCCTCAAAGCACAGGAGTCCAAAAATTATATCTAAACCTTATTCCAAGGCCATTCCCAAACATGGGATCATCCTGAGTCTCTACTCTCAGATAGGCAGAACTGGCTATTTATTTTAGCCCTTCCCACTGAGTTCATCTCACTTCTGACTTCAAATCTTCCCGCTGAAAGACTAGAGTCCCCTGGTAGTCTTCTTCCTTTGGCAATTGCTTTTATTTTTTTTTTTGAAATTCTTGCCTTCCATCTTAGAATCAGTACTGTGTATTAGTGCTGAGGCCAGATTTGAGCCCAGGACCTCCCACCTCTAGGCCACATAAGATACCCCTGGCAATTGCTTTTAAACAATGCTGGTTCATGTCAAAACAGGGGATTTAGGTTAATGGGCAATATAATGCAATATAAGGAGCACCAGATTTGGAGTTTGAAAAGACATAACTGGATAAATTACGTAGTTTCTCTGATCCTAGGTTTCTTTATCCATATGTAAAATGGGGATTGCCATAGTGATCACCATACGGGAATTTTTGAGGATCAAAAGAGATAATTTATATAAAATGTCGTCTCTGTAAATATTATTACTACTAATTTGGAGCAAAAGATCACAATTCATTTAGAGCAAGCTATAAATTTTAATTATATAATCTCGATCAGTTTTTAAGACTTTTTGTTGGTTATTTATCGATAGCCTTCCTGAATTGTGATATCCTAAATTGAACATAATTGCCCAGATGCAGGTACCCCTCCACTTCTCTATGTTATATCTCTCTTGGTTTGGTCTCAGATATGCATTTATATTTGAATGGATCACCAATTTGGATGAGCAATCTTAGAGATAATTACATTTAATTTATTTTCCAAATGAGAAAAATGAGATGCAGAAGGGTCAAGTGACTTTCCAAAGTCGTATAGATAGTAACTGGCTAATTAGGATTCAGAAGTCATTAACTTTAAAAAATCATGAATATAAATACTCACCAAAATTATTTCTACTTCCTTCTTCTGTGAAGGCTACTATCTAAATATTTGAATTATAGAATAAGAAGGCACCTCTGAAGGTCATCTTGATTACAAATCTAACACACTTTCCACTGTGCCATGCTTCCTTTCTAATTTTTTTTAATTCATGTGTTCTCTTTAAATCATTCTAATGACAAAAAGTTTAGTGTCTTTTAGATTATTCTATTTCTTATATTAGAGGCAGCTTGCTATATTGGATAAAGAACTGGCCTTAAAGCCAGGAAGACCTGAGTTTGAGTCTTACCTCTGACATGTACTAGCTATTTGAAACTGGACAAGTTTCACTGGATAAACTCTCATACTCTTGCCCAGTGGTGTCAAACTCAGATAGAAATGGGGGACATGAATCCATCAGTTGTTCAGGTATATCTGACTCTGTGACCCCATTTTAGGTTTTCTTGGCAAAGATACTGGAATGGTCTCCAGCTCATTTTATAAATGAGAAAACTGAAGCAAAAAGGTCCCTTGACTTGCCTTGGGTCATCCAACCAATAAGTGTCTGAAGGCAGATTTGAACCCAAAGAAAGGAATCTTCCTGACTCCAGGTCTGGAACTCTTATCTACTGAGCCACCTCTCTGCTCTCATGCATCCTTAAGGATCTCTTCAGACTGCTTATTGACTTAGTTTATCTATATTTTATTATATTTATATCTATTTTGCTATGTATTTCCCATGTAACCCATGGATCACTCATGTGTGGGACACCTCTGTTGTAGCCAACTAAGACAGTTTCAGAGAAGGTGCTGCTGACCTGCATGAATCCAGTCCCTATCCCTCTGTAGTAGAATTAAAATCAGAATATTAGAAATGCATTAAATTAGTAATTCATCCTAAACAAAGATTGCATTTTCTTTTCATTTATACAAATACAATTTCCAAAAGACACTTGCAGCAGGAAAAACTTCTGACTTATATCGTAGTAGATTGGTTCCCAGAAGAAAAATTCTACAGAAAAGAACTATGGACTGGGTGTCTCTTCCTTACATGACTGATCCTTTATTTCCCCACTTGCAAAATGAAAATAATTATCTTTGCCCCTTCCTAGATCCTAAGGCTGTTGTGTAGAGTAGCTCGACTGGCTCAAGTGAGACGACATCTATGAAACTACCTTAGTGGAATCTGTCCTAGAATCCAAAGTATTCCTAATGAAGCACACTCCTCCAAAGAATTAGCATGGATGTTGATGTGCATGAGAAAGAGAGAGAGAGAGAGAGAGAGAGAGAGAGAGAGAGAGAGA
>NW_025360230.1:0-2189 GCF_016433145.1 Gracilinanus agilis | reverse complement strand
ATTCTGTGTTCTAGTTCTTCTTTCCTCTTTCTCTTCCTCTATCTCATTTTCTCTTTCTTCTTTTTTTCTACTTTCTTTCTTTTATCCCCCAGCTTGGATTTATGAATATAATAAAAAACACCACTCAATTGTAATACATGATAGGTTTTGCTCATTTAAAAAACTATCCTCTAGTTCCTTAACCTGATTTTTCAACTTGGACTTTACTGTTGAGAAATTTCAATTCATGACTCCATGTCACTAACAAAGGCATACTTGTTTTGGCAGTTGTTTAAAGAAATAACCTCTCACTTGTTCAAGTCATATTTGGACCTTTAAAAAGCAATTTTATTAGGGAAAATCAATTGGATCAGTTATTTGGCATAATATTAATAAATAAACTATTGCTGTTAAAATGGATGTGTTATGATATAGATATGCTTAGTCAAAATAAACATAACATCTACATTTGTTTTAAGTGATGATCCAAATAATGGTTTAAAAACATTTATGAATTCGGAGTAAGTTAAACTTGCAAAATATCAAGTATAGCGTATAAATATAAACTATTTTTATCATCATTATCACTAGCAGTAGCATTATTACTAGTATTCCTGCTTTTACAAAAGGTCATTTCTTCCTTCTCCTCCAAAAGGATAAAAGCTCTCATTTCACTTTGGGATAGTAAGTAATGAAAGACAAAAGAAAATTTTTTTGTTGTTGTTTTGAAGATTTTCTTTACCAAAATCATAGAAACCTATTTTACTGAACCTGTTAGCTGTGTCACCTGGTGACTGATCTATTGTAACTTATTCCTATTTGGAAGAGTAGTTCAAAAATAATTGTTAAAGTCTAAATATAAAATGAGTGAGATTCCCAGTATAGGAGAAAGTAGAAGTAAATACATTGACTTCCTTTTACTACTAACTGGTTTCAAAGGTTCTGTCTAGCTTCAACATTCTGTGATCTATGAAAGGAAAGTTAAATATATTTTAGTACCATAGAGAAGAGAGAAGGTATGGAAAAAATAATTATAGATATGGAATTGGTTAATTATAGATATGGATTGGTTAATTATTTTGATTACAAAATTCCTTCCTGACAGACTATATAAAGCTATTTGAGAGGAAAAATTTAGTAAAATTTTAGAATAATATAGATTATATTGGGGCAGAACCATTAAAATAGGTAGAGAAAAGATTGATGAGACGAGCTGTTAAATTAATTTAAAATAAGGTTGAAAATAGGCATACAAGTTTTATCTTTTCCAACAGGAGGGGGATAAAAAATGGGTTCTTATGATTTTAATGTGGGAATCAGACTCCATAATTGTATCATGTTCTTTTTTTGTTTGTTTCTAGGATGGGATCGTTTTATGCTCCTTGCCTCCCAGCTCTCAACATACTCCGTTTGCATACATCTATGTACTTTCAGGGCTGGGCTGTAATGTGTTGCAATGTTCCTGAAGCTAGGGTCTTCAAAGCCTCTAAGTCTAATAATTTTTACTTGGCGATGCTTCTGCTCATCCTCTTCTTGTCTACAATGCCAGTCCTGTATATGATCGTCTCCTTCCCACCATCTTTTGACTGTGGACCATTCAGGTACCTTACTTTTGAAACTATATTCTTTCTTATTCTAAAATGAAATTATTGTACATTTACAAGAAATAATGCTATTTTTCCTTTGTAGAAGTAAAATTGTTTAGAAAGTACTAGACTCAGTAGGACAAAATCCAGAGACAGTGAGTTCTAATGTCTAGTGTACCTTTGGACTTACCGAGGTAGCCATACCTAGACAAATTCCTTAACTACTCTGGGTCTAAATCTCTCCCTGAGAGAAATATGAATAGTATGGTGCAGAGAAATTTCTGATTCAAAGGGTAAAGAAAACAATTAGTGGCGTTATATAGTCTGGGTTGTCTTCTTAGGGCACGTTACCCGAATTCCCATGCTACTGGGCAAATTTTTCAGGGTCAGCAGGCTAGACGCTCCTTTCCTGCATCCTTGAAGTGCAGGTTATACCAGAGGTCATGCAATAAAAGCCTCATTATCCTTTAGAATGGTACTGCTCTGGTTGTGAGAGATAATGAACAAAATGTAGGACCACACATCTGTGAACAGAGGTAGAATGTTCAAAGATGAGAGAGAGAGAGAGAGAGAGAGGGAGAGAGAGAGAGAGAGACAGAGAGAGAGAGAGAGAGAGAGAGAGAG
>NW_025360229.1:0-5937 GCF_016433145.1 Gracilinanus agilis | reverse complement strand
AGGTCCTAGGTTCAAATCTGGCCTCAGACACTTCCTAGCTGTGTGACCTTGGGCAAGTCACTTGACTCCCATTGCCTACCCTTACCACTCTTCTGCCTTGGAGTCCATACACAATATTGACTCCAAAACGGAAGGTAAGGGCTTTTAATAAAAATAAAATTTAATTTAATTTAATTTACAAAAAAAAAGCAGCACTCCCCATTGTAAGGATTCAAGATCCAGGATCTGGGAGACCATCCAGTCCAACCCCTTCTTTGGACAGATAAAGACCTGAGTTTAAGCATCTTCTCTTGGGTCATATAGGTAGAAAATGGACCAGAGGAGATTTAAACTCAAGTCTTCTAACTCCAAATCCAACCCACTGTAGCAGTCTGCCTCCAAGAATTCAGGTCATAAAGAAAAATTGGGATACCAAGAATAGGAATGTATTTTATAGGAAAAATGGAGAGGAACATGACATTCCTAAAGGGTGGGTCTGGTAGAAGGAAGGCAGACCAAATAAAATCCTTCATGAATTCCTGATTCAGGTAGGTCATTCTCAGGAATGCCAGAGAAGGCGCCTGTTTGTAGCTGCTCTTTGGCAGGAGTCCTGCCAGGGTGGTGCCTTCAGTGTTGCGGGTGTTCCACATGGAACAGAAGCCAGGAACTTTAGAGAAGATATAGCAGTGATAGGAGGGAAAGCATCAGGAAGAGAATGTGCCTTGAAGATCTCTTATTCAGATCTTTGGATAGACTTGTCCTGGACCTATCTTTGATTCCTGACCTCTGCATCCTAACTTCTTCAAGATAAGCAGCTATGTATGGGAGCAGCTTGGTAGCACAGTGGATAGAACACTAGTCTGGGTTCTAATGTGGCCTCAGACTCTTCCACACACCAAATGTGACCTGGGCAAGTCATTTAATCCCTTTTAGCCTAGCCCTCTCCACTCTTCTGCCTTGGAACCAATATTTAGTATTAATTCAAAGATAGGAAAGAAGAAATTTTTTCCAAGTCTGCTTAAAACATTAGAACAAGGGGGGGGGGGTACAAGAGTTTAGTAAAAAGGCCTTTATTTTACCTTCAGCCTTTAGAAACAAAGTCATAAGGCTATAAGAAAAACTTTTTGGAAGGGTTGTAGTGAGAGAGATTCCCAGCACATGACTTAAGGGAGATATGATCCAGTTTTTTTTTTAAAAGGAAGAAAGAAAGAAAGAAAGGAAGAAAGAAAGAAAGGAAGAAAGAAAGAAAGGGAGGGAAGGAGGGAGGGAGGGAGGAAGGAAGGAAGAAAGAAAGGAAGAAACTCTAGCAAAATCTATTGTAGGAAACATAATGAAGGGGATCAATAGCAAAACCACAAGAAGACAGAATTTCATTTTGGGGGCTTTTTCCCCCATTGATGGAGACATTTGACATTGAAAAATATAGAAAGGACAATTGCTTTTCAAATGCATGATTGGTGAATTCATTCTATGGCTATGTAGATTGAATAACGACAATAATAACAGCTGGTATTTTTATAGTTTAAAGTTTTATAGCTTTAAAGTGTTGTTATAACAAGCCATTAAAACAAGTATTGTCACTATCTGCATTTTACAGATGAAGAAATGAGATTTTAGAGAGATTATGTGATTTACCCAAAGTCACAGGTCACATAAGCATAAGCAGCCAGGTGGCAGGCTAGAGCAGTAGATCTGGGGAGTCAGGAAAACTTGAGTTCAAATCTAACTTCAGTCATTTGCAACCCTGGACCAATCACTTAAATTCTCTGCCTCAGTTTCTTCAACTGTCAAATGAAGATAACAATAGCCGCTACCTTCCAAGATTGTCATAAAGCTCAAATGAAATATTTGTAAAGTGCTTCCTTAGCACAGTGCCTGTAGACACTTAATAATTCATATTTCCTTCCTTCCATCCTAATAAGTGGCAAACTGGGTCTCTTATTCAGGTCTTCTGAATCAAAGAGTAATGCTCTTGTCCCTTTACCATATGGCTTTTCCATACCAATGGCAATAAGAAATTTAATGCAGAGAGTTATATAGCTAAGGTAGGAACAAGTAAGGTGAAGGTCCTGGGATGCTTTGGAAAGATTCAGATCAGAGATCTGAGAGCTGGAAAAGACCTCAGAAAGCATCAAGTTCAGTTTACAGACAGGGAAACTAAGTACAAGAGAGGTTAAGGCACAGAATCACACAGCTAGTAAGTATCTGAGACAAGAGTGGAACCCAGCACCATTTGCTATATTATACTGCATCTCAGCTTAGAGAGAGAAGCAAAGGGAAGCCAGAATTCATCCCAGAAGCACACAGGGGCATGCGTAAATCATTGAGTTATAGGGCATTTTAAGGTTTACAAAAGATTTTATATAATGATTTCATTTGTTCCTCATAAAAATCATGTTGGAGTAGGTCCTACAGGTAGTATTCCAATTTTACAGATAAGAAAACTGCAGTTCAGAGTGATTGAGTAAACCACCCACAGTCACACTGCTAGTAAGTATGAGAGGTAGGATTCAAACCCAAACCTCCCCCCCATCTCCATAGCCAGTGTTCTATGTCTCTCAAAATTATCCCCTTCTCTTTCCTCAAGGAGGGGAGACCCTAGTTCAGGGCTCTTACCTCAACAATAGCAATAGTTTCCTACTTGATCTTCTTGTCCCCAAATTTTCCCTTCTCGAATCCATCCTTCACATCAGGCAGAGTGAATTTGCTAAAGCACGAGTCCGACCTTGTTATCTCCCAATAATTGTCTATTCTTGGACACTACGATACGATCTGTTATTTCGTCCCCCAAATGTCTCCACACAAGCTGGATTTTGCCTCATCCACAAAAAGGGAAGGAGTTAACTAGAAATACATGTAAACTTCGATTAAGCAGAGGACTTCCCCTCTGCCTCAGTGTTGGGAGTTTTTCATTACTAGAAGCTTGAAGCAATTATGACAACTCAGAAAGTTTCATTTAAAAAAAAATCCCTTAATGCCAAGGAGAAGAAAACCAAGTGGACTTCAGGGATTATTATATTGCTCCCTCGGCTGAAAACAAGCTAATTATCATAATGGAGTGTTACGCCTTTATATGTTGTCTCTTTGAGAGCAGGGACTCTCTCACTTTTGTCTTATGAGGCCCAGAACTTAGTGCATAGCAGCCACCGAAGAAATGTGTATCAATGGTTAGTTTCCCACTATCTTACAGTGCCTCTACAGTTAGATGTCAAACCGGAAAGCTAGGAAGAGAGGCCATCCCAGAGTCAAAGAGGGTCAGCACTGGTTAAAGATGACTTGGGATAGGAGAGCAATGGAAGTAGTGGTGAGGCCATTTTAGAATGGAATAGAGGCAGAGCCTTGTAAATAATTCTCAGCTCAACAATCTTTAGCATGCAATAATTTCTGCTTTCATAATTCATAATTCAATTCAATAATAATTTATTGAGTATCTACTACATGTCAGTCACTGTTTTAGGCACAGATGATAAAAAGACAAACATTAAAATGTCCTTACCCTTTGGGAACTTTCTACTATGGGTCAGGAGAGAGGCAAAATGTACACAGAGGAGTGCATACATATATATGCTGAATAAATATAAAATAACTTCTAGGGGAAACCAGATCAATTAGGGGAATCGAGAAAGTTTTCTTATAGGAGGTGGCACTTGAGCTAAATATTGAAAGGAACTTGAGATACCAGGAGGCAACAGTAAGGATAGAGAACATTCCAGGCAAAGTAGTAAACAGTCTGTGCAAACACATAGAGATTAGAGATAAAATGTTGTAGTTGTGGGAAAGTAGGTATACCATTTTCCCTGAAAAGTAGAGTGCATGAGAGAAAATGCTATGAAGTGTTTTTAGGGGGCAAATGATGAATTGGGGGCAGATTTTGGAAGGCTATAAATTTCAAATAGATGAGATTGTATTTTATCCTGGAGGTAAGAGAGATCTCTACTAGTTTCTTAAGTACAATAATGAATGAAATCATCCTGAGCTTTAGCACTATCAATTTTGCAACTATGTGAAAATGGATTAGAGAAAAGAGTCCAAGTTGGAGGTTACAAGGACCACGAGGCAGGTGACTGTGTGAGTAAAGGAAAGGGGACAGACAATAGATGTTGGGGAAGTCAAAGTGACAAGACTGCTCAACTGATTGGATGGAGGGTATTGAAGAATTAAAGATGATTATATTACAAACTTGAAAAAACTGGAAGGATGATGGTACCCTCCACAGAAATAGAGTTTTCCTTTGAAAGGGCGGCGGTGGGGGGGGGGGGGAATAATGAGTTCAGTTTTAGACATGCTGAGATGCTACTGGAACATATAGATAAAGATCCATAGCAGGTAGTTGTCAATCTAGTATCATAGCTTACAAAATAGAGCTTAATAAAGATTTAATCTTCATAGAAATGATTATTGAACCCAGGGGAGCTGGTGGGATCACTAAGACAGAATATAGAAAGAAAGAGGGAGAGGACCCAGGACAAAGCCATGGTATATACCCACATTCAGAGAACAATACAGTAAAAGGATCTCAGATAGAAAATCAGATGGAGTGGGAGGACCAAGAAAATTGAATGTATTGAAAATCCATAGAGAATCTGTAGGAAGAGGGAGTGGTCAGCAGTGTTTGTAAAAGATACAGAAAAGTCAATAAGGTTGAGGACTGAGATTGAATTGAGTAGTTAGGAGGTTGGTGCTAACCTTGGAGAAATCACTTCCAATTAAGTAGCTTAAGGGTTTAAGAAGTAAGCAAGACATTGGCTATGGGAGGGGGGAGGGAAAAAATATGAATCATGGAACCATGGAAAAATATTCAAAATTAATTAAATAATTAAATGTGGGTTTTTTTTGTTTTTTGTTTTTTGTTTTTTTTTTTTACCTCTTAGTGCTCTGGGGGGGAAAAAAATAGAAGTGAGCAAGAATTTAAAAAGTATGTGCAATGCATTTCGGGCAGCTAGGTGGCACACTGGATAGAGTACTGGATCTGGAGGCAGGAAGATTCATTCTTCCTGAGTCCAAATCTGCCCTCACACTTAGTAGCTGTGTGGCTCTGAGCAAGTCACCTAATCCTGTTTGACTCACTTTCCTTATGTGTAAAATGATGTGGAAAAGGAAATGGCAAAACACTCCAATATCTTTGCTAAGAAAACCCCAAATGGGGTCAGATACAACTAAGAAATTATTGAAATGCAATATATTAGGAAGCCTTTTTTTAATTTTGAAAACAAATAGGATGATACAGATATACAATGACAGCTTAATAGCACAACAAGATCAAGTGAAGGACTTTAAAATCAAAGATGGTTGAGATTTGAGAAGAAATCAGTAGCTAATGGAAAACCAAAGAGGCAAGGTGTAATCAAGCTCCTAGATAAGCTCCTAGAGGAGATGGAAGGGACTATTCTATCTCAGATCCTTTTACTATATTATTATTCATGTCTTGTTCTCTGAATGTGAGTATAGGCCATGGCTTTGTCCTAGGGGTTCAAGGACTCAGGTAGAAAGGTTAAAGCTATTCTCTTGAGTCTTGAACAAAGGAAGAGAAAATAAGTGCAAAAATTGGAAGAATAAGGAACAACTGAAAAATCATGATTTTCTTGGGAAAATATGAGGTGAGAGGTAAGGCAGCTTGGTGGCTCAGTGGATAGAGCAGCAGGTCTGAAGCAGGAACATTCTGGTTCAAATCTGGCCACAGACACTTTCTAGCTATGTGACCTTGGGCAAGTCACTCAACCCCCATTGCCTAGTCCTTACCACTCTTCCACCTCGGAACTGATACTCAGTATTGATTCTAAGGCAAAATGTAAGGAAAGAGAGAAGGGGAGAAAGGGAGAAAGAAAGGGAGAAAGGGAGAAAGAAAGAAAGAAAGAAAGAAAGAAAGAAAGAAAGAAAGAAAGAAAGAAAGAAAGAAAGAAAGAAAGAAAGAAAGAAAGGAAGTAAGGAAGGAAGGAAGGAAGGAAGGAAGGAAGGAAG
>NW_025360228.1:0-1554 GCF_016433145.1 Gracilinanus agilis | reverse complement strand
TATTAGCATTTACTCAGAAATCTGCAAACACAGCAACTTAGGGGTTGGTTTCTTGCTCAGTTGTCTAGAGTTTAAAAAGGAATGGAGAAATGTAAATAATGCAGATTACACTTAACTGTTTATCTTGCATACATATTATTTCTTTCCTTCTGGAGATCTGGTCACTAAACATTTGCTAGTTCTTTCTACACATCACATATTGGAAGTAACTTCTGCCCCTTTGAACTCTCTCATTGACTGATTCCTACCAGAACCTCCGTTTTAAGGAGAAGGTCTAGGTCAGACATGCCTTCATTCCCTCTTTTGTCTGCATTCTTGACTTTCTTGGTCTTTATCTATTTCAGCATTATGAACCTCCATCTCTTCTTCTTTCTGCCACTCTTCATCATTTAATTTCCTTTTAAATAAAACTCCTGCCTTCAGGACCACCTTTCTTCTTTCTTTTCAAAGAGGACTAATGATATCATAGAGTAATGTCTTGATTTCATATGAATTGTATTAAAGTGAAGCTGAGTTGCCTCACTCTCTATTCCAGAGTCATCTGAGTCCAGAGGCAAAACAAAAGTCATACTGACTGGTGATGACTAGGTTGGAGTCTTCAAAGTCTGACCAGGCTCTCAGAGCTCCACACCACCTTTTTTAGTTGCCTTTGTGATTCCTGGAATTAATTGCTCTCATCTGCCCATTCCTAACACATCTTCAGAGAGCCTTCTACTGAGGTGTGGCTGCTATGCATGCAATGGTTTTTTGTAGCCAGGAGTGAGAGTTGGAGGACACCAAAGGTAGATGACTGTTTAGGGAAGATTAACATCTCTGATGTGAGGGTTTACCAAACCTTTTGATGACCCCTCTATACCATAGTTAGCCCTTATATACTTGGGAAATGATTGTTTGGGAACTATAATGAATAGAATCTTCTAGGGGTTTTAGAGATCTTAGAAATGAAGAAACTGAAATGCATAGCGATCAAATGGTTTGCCTCAAATCACATACTGAGTTAATGGGCCTCAGTGGGGCTGAAACCCAGACATGATGACTTCCATTCTCAGGGTTCTTTACATTCACCCAATTGCTGCTCCAGAGAGTTCTCATCATAAAAAATGCATTTGTTGAGATCGAAAATGCTCTTATCATGAGTCTATCTTTTTAGGCATTAAAGAGATAAGCCCTTGGAATCTTTTCAGGTTATTCATTTTTTATGTGATATATAGAAACTGTCTAGTGGAGTAGAGACAGTATTAGATGAGAGTCAGGTGAGACAGGGTTTGGACTATCTCCCTTAACCTTAGTGTCTCACCCGAAAGTCACTGAAAACTCTCCTGGACTCAGTTTCATCCTCACTTTAGGTCTCTGAGACTCAATTTCATTATCTGGAAAAGAGAGAAAGTAATTCCTCCAAGGCTTAAATCAAGGTTAAGGGTTGTTGTGAAGAGCAGGGGAGATTATATAAAGCTATTTGTAAATGTTAAAGTGTGAGCTCTCTCTCTCTCTCTCTCTTTCTCTCTCTCTCTCTCTCTCTCTCTCTCTCTCTCTTTCTCTCTCTCTCTCTCTCTC
>NW_025360227.1:0-6892 GCF_016433145.1 Gracilinanus agilis | reverse complement strand
AGAGACAGAGAGAGAGAGAGAGAGAGAGAGAGAGAGAGAGAGAGAGAGAGAGAGAGAAAGAGAAAGAGAGAGATGGAGAGAGAGAGGAAGGACATGTCACAAGTCTAAGAAGATCGACTGGAGCGAAATTGTAAAGGACGTGAACTGCCAAGCAAGCTATTAGAATGACGAGCCTCTTCTACCCACTCTCTATGACCCCACCTTCTGTGCCTGGGACTCATGGGAGAACCACTTTATCTTGGGGGACTAGAGACCAAGACCTGATGACTCATCAGCCTCCTTTCCATACTGATTGCCAACTGACTCATCATCATTTCTTCCTAATCATGCCAGTCCCTAAACTGACCACCTGGACTGTCCATTTTAACTAAGGCTATGCTTATCTCCTTATTTTTCATCCTGGTTTCCTATGTCTGTGGCTATAGCAGGCCATTATCCTTTTGGGTCTTTGTATTCCCCTTTGTACCTTAGGGGTGGTTTCACTGACTGGCCCCTCAGGGTGTCTTGAGGGATAAATAACAACAGAACCACCACAATCAACCCTTGGTCATTAATGCCAGTGAGGGGAACTTTGGCATGAATAATCCAAAAACATTGGGTAATCCAAAAATAACTTATATTTGACTTTGAAATGTACTATACTCAGGGCTTAGCAAACCCTCCCACTGTCAGCAGCTGAGATAATTCAATTTCAACACAACAATTATTTTAGCACTTACCATGTACAAAACGGACAGCTAGATGGTAAAGTGGATAGAGTTCAGGTGGGACCTGGAGGCAGGAAGATTTATCTTCTCAAGTTCAAATTTAGCATCAGGTACTTATTAGTTACTGTGTGACCCTGGGCAAATCACTTACCTCTATTTGTCTCAGTTTCCTCATCTGCAAAATGAGCTGGAGAAAAAAAATGGCAAACCACTCCAGTATCAAGAAAACTACAAATGGGGTCATGAAGAGTTAGACACAACCAAAATGACTGAACAAATGTACAAAACCCTGCCTGAGACACTGGGTATCCAAAGGAAAAAGGAAAGGAGTTTCCTGCCCTCAAGTAGCTAATACACATGTGTGTATTAGTAGATAATATATAGTATAAATATAGCATATAAATAAGTAAAGTTACAACTCTGGAAAAGAAAGTAAGGCTGACTTCTTTGTGTAACTTCTGCCTCACTTGAATCCAGTTCATACACAAGTCACATCATCCCATGATGCCATTGGTTCTCTTTGAAAATGAAGGACCAACAACAAGTGCACGCAATTTGAGGAGGAAGAGAGCATCAATAAATAGCTAAGAGGTTCAGCAAGGGGAACTTTCTGTAAAATGAAGCAGCTGGCAAAGAACGAACTGTTGGAATCTGATCTCAGATCAAAGCAGGCCATCTTTCACGTTTCCTTCATGAGTTGTTTTTTTTGTCATGTGTGTGATGTGTGTCTTCTGTCATGGCATGGGGAATATGGAAATATGTATTGCATGAAAGCACTGATATAACCGATTACATGTCATTTACTGCCTCAGGGAAGAGAGGGAGGGAAAGAATCTGAATTGCAAAGTGTCGGAAAACAATTGTAAAAAATTGTTTCTGCATGTCATTGAAAGCAAATAAAAGAAAGTAAAAAAACAATTACAAAACAAAAAAAATGAAGCATCTGGATTAGATGACCACTAAGGTCTTTTCTCCAAGTCTCGGTCTGCAATGGCATGATTGCTTATTTTGTGGATAAAGGCAAGGGCCAGAGATGTTAACTAGTTTGATTATGGTTACAGCTAGTGCGTGATGCTACTTTAGTGGAGCTTTGAAGGAAGCTGAGGATTAAAGGAAGGAGGAGGTAAAAAAAGTATGAACCCCTGGTCTAGGGGACAGAGACTGTTCAGGGAAGAAGAAGTCATCCAGTTTGCCTGAAATGTAAGTGTTAGGAGATAAGTCTGTGAAGGCAGATGAGAGCCAAACTAGGAAGGGCTATTAAAGGTCAAGATGAAGAATTCATATTTTATTCCAGAGGCAATAGGGAGCCATTGCATTTCTTGAGCAGTTGGGTGGAGGATGTACTGGAATGAGAATGAATCCAAAGCTGTGAAACTGGGGAAGTAGAGGATGATGTTTCCTTTGTTATAAACAGGAAAGTTTTCAGATGATAGGGTCTAGAGGACAAGATAATGAGTTCCTTGACAGTATTTAGCAAAAAATTGTGGGGTTTTTTCCCCTTGCCTTTGGCTGGGTTTGTTGGGAAGCAGCCTACTGATCTTGTTGAATTATAATAGCTTCTTCTGAAAACTATTCACCTTCCCTCAAGTTCCTTCTTTTTGTCTTCTGTGTTTTTTTTGAAATAACAAAAACAGTCCTTCCCATTCACATATCTCCTCTGCCAGACCCATTCCAAAGAGCCTAGAATCTTAATTTTCAAACACCCTTGCCTTCTGTCTTAGAATCAATACTGGGGTGGGAAGGGGGGAAGCCGGGTAGCTCAGTGGATTGAGAGTCAGGCCTTGAGAGGAGAAGTCCCTGTTTCAGATCTGGCCTCAGACACTTCCCAGCTGTGTGACCCTGGGCAAGTCACTTAACCCCATTGCCTAGCCCTTACCACTCGTCTGCCTTGGAACCAACCCACAATATTGATTCTTTTTTTAAAAAACCCTTACCTTCCATCTTAGAATCAATGGATACTGGATCAATACAGGATCACACAGCTAGGAAATATCCGAGGTCAGATTTGAACCCAGGACCTCCTGACTCCAGGTCTGGCTCTCTATCCACTGAGACACCTAGCTGCCCCCAAGAGTCCAGAATCTTAGTGCTGGAGGGGACCCTGGGCAGGCCTTGGACACCTGGTGACCTATAGAGAGGACCAGAGGTAGCTGTTATAAATGACTAACAGCTGGTGCTGGTTATTGATGCTGAAAGCCATCTTCCTCTCCAGGAAGGCATGCCAGGTCTTTGTAGCATTCACCAAAGAATGCTGACCTTTAGGCTGCTTATTGTGTTTCCACTGCCTTGGGCAATAACTCTCTTAGAAAGTTATCTAGCCTGTATTGTTTCCCTCTAGTCAAGTCAACTTTCCATGCATTTATTAAGGACTTACTGTGTGTCAGGCACTGTGCCCAGGGCTAAGGATACAGAGAAAACCATGAAAAGGTCCCCATTTCCAAGGAGCTCATAGTCCTGGTCAGGGTGTATGTCTTATCCCCTGGTCCAGTCAGAGTTGTCCTCACTAACCCTGGGACAGAATGATTCTCTGGTGCTCCCCAACGTATCTCTCCCCATTGGGCAAACAAGGTAGCCACCATATTTTGGGAATGCAGTTAATCAGCCCAAGCACTCAAGGCTGACCCTTATACTACAGGCTTTAGCTTGATACTGAAGCCATGGACATTCCACCTGCTCCCACAGTGGTAAGGATGTGGAAGATTAAGCAATTCCTTCCCAAGACCAAAGTTCATTCAAAAGAGATTGACCTGGCCATCTACCCTTGGCAAAGTGGATGATGAACATGTAATATCATTATTAGGACAGGCAGTGGGATGGGCAGACTATTGAGTTGGTCCATCAGGGTATCCATGTATTTATATCTCTGAAAGACTCTTCTGATGGATAATGACCCTGAATTGGATGTGAGGAAGAGTTTGGCCCTGGGGACCACATTTGGCAAATTGGGCAGCATTCTTTCAGCAGCATCCTGCATCCCAAGCTGCTCATTCCTGCAAAACCCATCATTTTTAACACTGGTATTCTCCCTCAGATGCTCTTTGACTGCTAATCATGGAAGGTGATGATCTTAGAGGCAACAAAATTGTAGGTGACTCAAAAGGCAATAGAAAATGTCTGATGGGTGTAAGTAGGCTCTAATATATGGCCAGAGAGGACTTGAAGTGTGTGTGTTATGTGTGTGGGACACAAGAGGGTTGGGCTGATCTCTGTAGAATAAATAATAAAAGAATAGGAGCAGGAAGGCCTTCAGCAGGTTCAGCAGGTCCTTTGTGATGGATTTCCTGAAAGACAGAGATAAGAATCATATTAGATCATATTCCTGTGTTACATAGTGAATCGATAACAACAACAATAATCATATTCATAGAGTGCTTTCAAATTTGTGAAGTGCTTTACAGATATCTCATTTTATCCTCACAACTACCTTGGGAGGTGGGTACTTTAATTATTCCCATTTCATAGATTAGGAAACTGAGGCAGACAAAGGTTAATAACTTACCCAGAATCACACAACTGGTAAGTGTCCAAGACTGAATTTGAACTTAGCTTTTCCTGACTGTAGTGCTCTCTGTTCATTGACAGAAGGCCAAATCTTGCCTCTGACACTTAGTAGATATGCCTGCTGCCTTTCTCAACTACAGTTTTCCCATCTGTAAAATGGAAATAAAGATTAATAGCACCTACCTTTTGGGGTCTTTTTGAGGATTAAATATAATTATAATTGGGAAGGGCTTCACAAACCTTCAAAAGCTATACTTGCAATTTTATTAATTATTCTTGTTGTTGTTATATAAATCTCCATCAGTACCTGGGGAGAGAGTACTCACCCCAGGGAGATTCCAAAGCCATTGAAGGACATCTTAAGTGACAGTGTGATCACAGACTCACTGAAGTGTGTAGTAACTGGCCACAGCTATGGATTGCAGGTCGCCACAGTGCCTGGCAATTTCATCTTGAGTATTTAGGGCTCGGGCTTACTTACTGAAATGTATTTCGTTATTCTTGCTCAAAAGCCTTCACATTTTCCAGCCACAAGTCACTTGAAAAGAAGTTAGCAGTCGATGATCTCACACAATGAATTGTCGGGGAAATGGGGATCCAGAGAGAACAGGGCTTCCTCACTGTTTCTATGTCCCCCTTGGTCACCCCATGGATGGCCATTCAGTGCCGTGAAGCTTTGGGACTCCACAGTATCATCTTTGAAAATAATTGAAGGCAATGCTGTGTTTCAGGTAGAAGTGAATGAAAAGCGAGTTGTCATTTTTTCCCCTTATTCTTTGAAATCTATCCATGGAGCCCAGATCAAGAACCCATAAACCTCTATAGGCTTCTTGAGTCTTTTCAGCACCCCAATATCCACTCTGGCTTGAACTGGGCTTCCTATTTGCAGAAGAGCATAGAGCACTAGCCTAAAATTAGGAAGCTATGAGTTCATATCTGACCTTAGACTCTTAATAGCTGTGTGACTGTGGACAGATCACCTCAATCTGCCTCAGTTTCCTCAGCTGTAAAATGGTGATAACAATAGCACCTGCCTCCCAGGATTTTTATGAGAATCAGATGAGGTGATATTTATAAAGTACTTGGCACATATTGCTTCCAATACAGAAGAAAAGTAAAGGTTTTAAAAATATATAACTATATATTAATATATTGTAAATATATTAAATTATATATTCTATTAAATAAATATATTAAATATAAATATTAAAATATGTATACCATAAAGGTCAGTCTAGAGAGATCAGCCAGCTCTGCCCAGCTCAGGCTCAGGCTGCCAGCTAATACAGCCTGGGCACCTGGATCACCCATAGAGGTCATCCAGCCCTAGGACCCCCCAAGCTACCACTTTCTGTTTCTTAAACTTCCTGGGTCAGTCCCTCTGGTACACAGTACCTGAGATTGACAAAGTTCTTAAAATCGGTGAGTGACGAAGAGCTTCCTCTTTGGGTGAGAGGAGAGAGCCTGGGAATGGGAAAAGAGCAGAGGGGAGTTTATTAAGAGAGTTAAATGGGCTGGGCAGGGGTGGTGGGGCTCAGCAAACCACAGGCTGACCTCACTAATAAGCATCTGGATGTCGTGTGTGCTGGGTCGTGATGTCCCCTTGGGCTGTTGTGGCATCTGTCACTCTCGTTGAAGGGACCTGAGCAGCTTGCGGTCTCACGTGCCCCTCTTTGGCCATTGTGCCTTTTTGCTGACTCCAGGAAAATGAACTTCAGTATTAGCCTGGCCCCGATTGGCCATGCCACCGCCATGACCTGGTTTGACCTTATGTAACTGCCCCACTGAGAGCGCGAATCTGGCTGCTGGACAAAGTTTTCCAGTAGGGAAAGGGGCAGGCATTGCTTCAGCTCTCAGCTTCATGTGTGAGAAGTAAGACCTTCGGTTGAGCTATGACAGTTGTCGAGTCAGTTTTGGAATTTTTGACCATGTTAGACAGCTGGCCTTGGGAAACTGAATTAAAATGGGAGCAACATGGTGACCTGGTTTTTTCTGACACCACCATCATTGAAGGTAGGGTGGCCACTTGTATCTGAAATACCCAAGCTCTTGTCACTGTGATGCCCCTCTGCTGGGGTCTACTTCCTTCGCCTCAGCCTCTCTGAAAGTTGGAAAAGGCTCCCCCTTTCCTAGCACAATTATACCCACAGTCAGACTATGCAGCTGCTACCCCTACCCCAACCCCTGAATTTCCCCCAGGAACAAGAATTCTAGTAGCCTAAGCCCTGGCTTCTGAAGTCAAAGGACCTGGAATCAGAAGCCACTTCTGATACTTGCTATCTCTGGGACTTTGAGTATGTCACTTAATTTTCTTTGGCCTCAGTTTTTTCAACTGTAAAATAATTTAGACTAAATGGTCCCTGAGGTTCCTTCTAGTTCAAGATCTGTGATTCTTCTGTGTGCAAAGCACTGTGCCATGTGATGGGAATTGAAAAAGACCAAAATGAAACCATTCCTCCCTTCAAAGAGCTTATGTTCTCTTTGGAAGTGGGGGAGGGATACTTTCTTTCAGTGATCCTCATAGGGTATGATTTCAAGTTCCTTCATCAACCTGGTTGCCTTTTTCAGATATTCTCTAGTCTGTCAGTGTCTCTTCTAGAACGTGGAGCCCAAGAATGAGAGGAAGGAAGGAAGGAAGGAAGGAAGGAAGGAAGGAAGGAAGGAAGGAAGGAAGGAAGGAAGGA
>NW_025360226.1:0-2710 GCF_016433145.1 Gracilinanus agilis | reverse complement strand
GAAGGAAGGAAGGAAAGAAAGAAAGAGGGAGGGAAGGAAGGAAGGAAGGAGGGAGGAACTGAACAAATGAATGATTAAGAGAAGAAAGAACACTAGTAAATGTGAGGACCCAAGAAGGTTTTCCCGATTTCCCTTAATACTATTCCTGCCCTCCCCTTGATTATCTCTACTTTCTCTTGTATGTAGCTTGTACATGCAAAGCCAAATGTTTTCTTCCCCATTAGACAGTGAGCTCCTTCAGCGCAGGGACTGGATTTTACCTTTCTCTGCATTCTCAGAGCTTGGCAGTGTCCTGGAACCTAGTAGGTCCTTCATAAATGCTTGTTGATTGACCCAGAGAGAATCGATGTGGGAGGTGACATCCAAGCCGAGTTCTGGAGGAGGCTGGAAAGGCTAAGAGGCCAAGGAGAGGAGCTGAGGTTCCTGGTAGGGGCTTTTTTTTTCTCCTCGCTTGAGAAATTCAGAAGTCTTTGAAGTCACTGGAGTGACTGTGGTGCCAAGCCTTCTCCCGTCCATCTGCACAGAGCACACTGAGCACACTCAGCCATTCCAGGAGACTTCTCTCCCCAGATTCCTCCATCTCATCCTGGATCACATCCCCATTCGGGCTGGAATCTTTGGATCTCTGGGAATTAAAGGCAATCTCTGGTGCACAGCCAACCCCCAACCCTTCCCAGGCCCATCGACTTCTGAAGCAACCTTTCACCAAAGGCCCCAGTCATCTCTCCCTTAAAGCAGCTCAGCCTTCTCGGCTTCTCTCCTGCACATTCTCAGCTTCTCCTCGACCTTCTCCCCAAGAGCCCCCAAGAAATAAACTCACTCCCTTGGCAGGTTTGGGTCTGTAGTAACTGCTATCTGAATAACGTTCCGAAGCTGCTAGGCACAAACACTCCATTTGTCACCCTTTGGATGTCCCTTGTGTCTCGCGGTGGAGTGTGTGTATTTGTGCAGAAGATGTAAATGATACAGTATATGTATTGAGATCCTTTGATCCAATGAGATCATATATGTAAAGGGTCTCGCACCCTTGAAATCACTCTAGAGCAGTGATTCCCAAAGTGGGCGCCATCGCCCCCTGGAGGGTGCTGCAGTGATCCAGGGAGGCGGTGATGGCCACAGGTGTATTTATCTTTCCTATTAATTGCTATTAAAATTTTAAAAAGAAAATTAATTTCCAGGGGGCTAAGTAATATTTTTTTCTGGAAAGGGGGCAGCAGGCCAAAAAGGTTTGGGAAGCTCTAGGGAAATGAATCATCACCATTAGTATTATTGTTAATGTTGCCCCTTTCATCTGTTTTGATAGTGTCCAAGCAGATAGAGAGCCAGACCTAGAGTCAGGAAGATCTGAGTTCAAATCCAACTTTAGACATTTACTTGGGTGACCCTGGGCAAGTCATTTAACCTCTGTTTGCCCACTTCCCTGGAGAAGGAAATGGCAAACCACTCTGGTCTCTTTGCCAAGAAAACCTCACAGCCAATATTGATGTTCTATGGTCCACTGGGTCATGAAGAGTCGGGCACGACTGAATGACTGAACAGCAACAGAAATCATTCCTGGACGTGTCACTTATTTTTTCTTCAGTCTCGTCTGACTTGTTGTGAACCCATTTGGGGTTTTCTTGGCAAAGATACTGAAGTGGTTTGCCACATCCCTCTCCAGCTCGTTTTACAGATGAGAAAACTCAGATGGGCAGAAACGCAGAAACTTACAGATAAGGTCGGTAGGGTTAAGTGACTTGCCCAGGGTCACCTAGCTACTAAGTGAGGCTGGATTGAAATGCAGGAAGTTGAATCTTCCTGACACTCGACCCTCAGTACCATCTGGCTGCCCACTATCCTATTCTTCTTCTTCTTTTAGGTTTAATGTGCTACAGACTACTGTTCAGGTGGCTTTTCTCACTGACTGCAGCGTCCAGGAGGCAGGCTCATCATGGGGCACACTGACTTCCTCCTCAGGACATCTCCAGAAGCAGAGAGGAGGATGGGCCCGATACGATGATTTCCCAGAGCTTGCCTAGAAGTCAGCAGTGTAGAATGTATCCCAGAAGATCAGTGCTAGAAGGCTCCTCCGAGACCCTCTAATAGTGGTACAGCCCAAAAAGCACTACATTTGGAGCTCAGGCAAAATCCACCTACTATCTGGGTGACCGTGGGCAAATCTGGGCTTCCAGCTCCTTCTCCCTAAAATGAGAGGCTTCTGAGGTCCCTCGCAGCTCTGAATTAGGACCCAGTCATTTTACAGAGGAAGAAACTGAGGCTCAGAAAAGGGGAAGTGTGACTTCTCCAAGGTCACACCATTCATTCATTCATTCATTCATTCATTCATTCATTCATTCTGCATTCAGTAATCACCAGGTGTAAGAATAGCCAAGTTCCTGCCTTCAGAGTCTGTTCTCCCCATGCAGTTCTGAACCTGGGGAGCAGGTGGTACGGAAACTGGATTCTGTATGATATGTGTGGATTTGCAGCCTGCATGTCTATGCCTCTATGTTACATATAACATAAATCCACATGCACATAGGTGTGTATACAGCATGTTTGTATGTATATGGATAACTGTGTTTCCTTGGTAATCCAAAGCACTTTATTTTAGGCATCTAAATGCATTCTTAGGAGGAGAGATAGACAGAGACAGAGAAAGAGAGAGAGAGAGAGAGAGAGAGAGAGAGAGAGAGAGAGAGAGAGAGACAGAGAGAGAGAGAGAGAGAGA
>NW_025360225.1:0-6697 GCF_016433145.1 Gracilinanus agilis | reverse complement strand
GGAAAGGGGAGCATGAATCATGTAACCATGTTAAAAATGAATATTAATAAATGTTAAAAAAAAATAAAAAATAAAAAATTAAAAAAAATTAAAAAAAAGTATTAATTATGATTTAATTTTGATAGAATTAATATGCAACGATGTCTTGACCAGGATTTTGTTTTCTTTCTTCAATTGCTCCTTTTTGGTTTGTTCAGTTTTATTTTCTTAGGTTGTTTAATTTAATAATTAACTTCATATCTTGTTTGAATGTTCTTTTTTTTAGGTAAATATTCCATTCCTTTAAATTCTTGATTTGGCATGGAACTAAGTTGGTAGATTAGTAGGGAAAACTCTAGCAAGCTCTTTTCCATAAAACTCTTCTAGAGACATAAAACATATCAGAATGATTCTTGAAAAGGAAATCAAAGAAAACGTCACAGTCATTTGTCTATCCTATATTGACATAGGAGTGCAAGAAAGAGGGGTCTGTAGATGCTGGGGAGAGAGGGACCTGTGCTAGGGTTGGCATTCCAGGAGTTGACAGCAGGTACAGGTCCTAGACTATACCCTGCTAAAGGTATATATTTAGAAGAAAAAGGAATTGGTGGCTCAGACCCTAGAAAGAGATTGGAGTCTCAGTTCTAGTTTCTATCCCATTCTGAAGCCTGCTGAGGAATAACCAGGGCAGGGATATCAGACCAAAGGAATCCTAAAGTTCTGTCACTTGGAACTTACAGAGCTTCACAGTTGACTGCTGAGGGCTAAATCTAGCAAAAGAGTGGATCAACTCTAGTATTGTTTAAACCCAAACCCAAATCAGGAACTTGAAGGACTCAGAACAGGTAGGTAGTGGTTGGACTTGTTCTCAATCAGACCACTTTGGGAATACTGATAACTTGTAGCTTTCTAGTTTGATCTGCCTCTGAAATAGTAGAATAACATAATCAATATACCAAAAAAAGCAGCAAGGTTAGTTCAAACCTTCCCTGTAGAAGTGTCCTAGCCCTAATATCAAGTCTAAAATTAGGAAGTTAGCTGGAGAATGAGCAAACAAAGCAGACAAATGAAAGAATCCTACCACAAAAAAGCTGTAATGATGATAGGAACATTCAATAAAAATCTAGAAGAGAATGACTCCAAAACATCCATATCAAAAAACCACCAAGAAAAACAGATCAGGCATGAACTGAACTAGAATTCCTACGAGAGATGAAGCAGAAGTCTAAAAAGAATAACAATAACGTGGTGTTTTTTCACAAATTAAATAAGAGCATCAGAGGAAAAAAATGGAAAAGAAATGAAAGTTATAGAAGAAAGAATCAGATAGTAAATTAATAGCTTTTCACAAGAGCTTGCTTTTATTGCCCAAGTAACAGATTCCCTGGAAATTAAAATGGACCAAATAGAATCCAGTGATTCCATGAGACAATAAAAATATTAAAATGAAGTAAAAAATTAAAATGTTAAAGCAAATTTAAGGTATCTTATACAGAATAACTGACCTGGAAAACAGATCAGGGAAAAAATAAAACTTACCAACTACCTAACATCCAGGGGAAAAAAAGAGACTGGAAATTATATTTCAAGAAATAATGTCCAGATTTTTTAGGCTCACAGGGAAAGGAGAAATACTAAGAATTCATCTCCTTAAAGAAACCCCAAAATAAAAATTGTGAACAAACAGCAAAAATGCAGTGATCCTAGGCCAAAACAAAACAAAATCTGCAAACAGAAGGAATTCAAGGACCAGTGTGCCAAAGTTGGGATTACAGATGATTAAACAATAACCACAATGAAGTAGTAGAGATCTTGTATGATGATATTTCAGTAGACAAGGGATAGAAGCTTAATGCCAAGAATGACAGAGAAAAGATGAGTATAATCTCATGGAGGTGGAGATGGAACTTTAATGAAATTCAGGACTTACAAGCATTCCAATGAAAAAACCCAGTGCTGGGTAGAAACTTTGAAATTTGAATACAAGTTAGAGAAACATAAAAAAGTAAACACAAATGAACTATCATAAAGAACTAAACAAAATTAAACTGCTTCCATTAAAATATGTAGAGGAGATCCCTGAACCTTGTCATTATCAGGAATCATATAGGGAGTCAGTAGGGAAGAGACCTGGGAATGGTTTTATTATATCTACATAATCTTAAAAGAAGAATTATAAGAGAAGGGAAGAATACACAAGGGAAAAGATTTAACTGATGCATAAGTAAAAATTTTTATAATCCAGGAGAGAGGGAATGACTGACATTTGAAACCTCGGTCATCTGAATATATCAAAGGAAGATCGAATATACATATATAAAGTTGTATACAGAAATATATTTCACTCAACTGGGAAATAGAAATGAAAAGGAGAAGATAGTTCTTAGCAAAGCAGCTATTCCAAAATACTTACAGTGCTTCTTGAGCTGGTGAAGAATGGGAATCTGAAAAGGTGCTCATCAACTAAGAAAGATATGAACAAGTTATGGTATAAAAATATGATCGCATACTATCACGTTATGCTGTAAGAAATGACAAAGTGGAGGATTTCAGAGAAATCTGGAAAGACTTGTATGAACTACTGAAGAATGCAATGAAAAGAATCAGGAGAAAAATATGTATGTCTTAGAAACTCTGATTATTGTAATAATAGAATCATGATTCTGTAGGACTCATGATAAAACAAGGCATATCCATCCTGATAGAGAAAACCAAAGAGAAGCAATTAAACCTCTTCTTTTCAGGATGTGATGACATATCATATAAGAAAAACTTCAGAATTCTTTGGAAGCTCCGAGTGGAGAAAAGACAGAGTAGATAGAAGCAAAGGACTTAGAGTAAGAGAAACAGGAAGAGATCCGTGCTCAGGTAGCACCCAAGCCATTGGAATCTAGTCACATCAAGAGAAATGGTCAGAACTTTACCAAGGCAGTATAAGACACAGTATATAGGACCATAACAGTGCCCAAAGAACCCTGCTGGAAGTAGAAGAGGAGACTATATCAGAACCCATGCAGCACAGTTTAGGGTGACACAGCACTGTTCAGGCACAAATAGCTCTGCCAAAGGCACAGTGGGAGACTTGCACATATCAAGATCCAGGTTCATGCAGCACAACATCTAGGCAGCTCATGCATGAGCCACAGTAGGGGAAAGGGTCAGCATATGAAAATGAAGCATCTCAGCCCTTGCAAAAGATCTTTCAATGGCATCCAGTTGGGTTGTGTTAGGCTTGTGGTAAGAGACGGAACCAAATCTAGATTCAGTGCTGAGTAAGGAAAAAGAGGTAGAAAATAAACCAAGGTCAAGCCTCAAGTTTTGTTTCAAATTCTCTCCAATTTTCTGAACCTTTTTCCTTCTCCTCCTGCCCTCCCCCCTTCCCTAAAATGGAAAGCAACTTGATAAAGATTTTATGTGTGTAATCATGTAAAATATTTTTCCTTACTAGTTTTTTTGTGGAAGAGATCTCAAGTGAAAGAAGGAGGAGGAGGAAGAGGAGGGACCATAGGCAGAGAATAAACAAAACTATATCAACAAAATTCAAGAGTTAACTAAAAATACATAATTGATAGCTTCAGGAACTTTGCTAGAAATAAATCACACTACATTAATCATCAGAATTCAGCTGGGAAAAACATAAAAATTATTCTTTTAAAAATTAAAAAATATTGAGAGTATATGAAACATAAATGTATCCACAAAATTCACATATGTGATATATTCTATTCATCATCTCTCTTTCTTTCCCTCTCTCTCTCATAAATTACTAATGAGAACAGCCTATCAAAAGCCCAAGTATTTGCAAATCAACATTTCTACAATGTACAGGTGAAGAAAGCAACTGTCTTTCTCAATCCAGTGGAGGCAAATTCAGAACTCTTTTTGAAAAGAATTCTGTACCAATTTTATACTTATCTGGCATGGATGTGACTTATTAAAGATTTATGAAGGGTAGACCAAGAGCTGCTAGAAATAATGGAAAACACAAACTGTAAAATACTCGTTATATAAATACAAATCTAAATATTTGAGGAAATATGAACTTTTCTTGGGTAAATCAAGCCAATTTAAGAAGAATGAAAATATCAACTAAATTAATTTACTACTTTGGTTCCATACTAGTCAAATTGCCAAAGAATTACTTCATTGACATACAAAAATATCTAAAAAAATTTTGGACAAATAAAAGGTTAAGGTAACCAAAGGGAAATAATATTAAATACTATTTTACTTTAATTTAATTAATTTAAATAACAATAGATTTTAAAAGTGAGAAGAAAGGCATATTTAAAGCACCAGATCTTGAACTATACTACAAAGTAATAATCATTTTTAAAAATAATATTTTTATTGGTTATAAAATGGAGAAGTCAATGGAACCGATTAGGTATAAAACATATGACTATAAATAAGCCTAATATCAAGTATTTTATAAGCCCAATGCCTCCATCGATAGTTGAAACTTTTTAATATTTGACAAAAATCTCCTTGGAAAACTGGGAAACATTCTGGCAGATATAACATTTAGACCACTTACTCACTCATGTTCTAAGAAAAGCTCTAAAAGGATACATGACGAATATAAAAAATAGCATCATAAATAAATTAGAAAACTAAGGAAGAAAGTATCTTTGTCAATTATAGGGTATGAGTGCATGACCCAGACAAGGCATAGAGAGATCATAGAAGAAAAATTCATCATTTTGGTCGTATAAGTTAAAATTTTGAATAGAATCAAAGCCAGGATAGTTAAAATGAGAACGGAAAGAGTTATTTGGGAAGAAAAAAATCTTTATAGCAACTTTCTCTCATATAAATATGATATATAAAATATAGTAGGAATGGGTTCATATTTATAAGAAAAAGAGTCACTTCCTGGTTGATCAGTGGTCAAAGAATATAACAGGTAGTTTTATTAAAGTTTTCATTATTATTATTCCAGATGTTTACAAATCTAAACAGAACAAATATTTATATATATAAAAAGATATTACACAAATGAAATCACAAATCTGATAGATGTTGAATTTACTTTTCTCCATATCAACATAGTAGATCCTATCCACAAGTATCCCAACTCCTTTTACCACCCTCTCTGCATCTTATAGGATATCATCTGGAAAACCAACACATTTATAAAAATTGTCTTTCCTGTTCCATTTTTCTGTTTACTTTCTGGAGATAATATTCTTAGTTTATTCTTTCAGTAGTAGATCTGTGGCTGTGTATAATGTTCTGGTTCTACTAATTTCACTGTTCATTTATCCAGATGGTTCTTTCCAGACTTAAAAAAATCAGTTTGTTCAGTATCCCTTATGGTGCAGTAGTATTACATTACAATCATATACTACAATTTGTTTAACCAATTCCCATTTGATTAGCATCCCCTCAGTTTCTAATTCTTTGCCACCAGAAAGATAGCTGCTATAAATATTTCAAAACATATGAGTTCTTCTCCTCTTTCCCTAATCTCCTTGAGGAATGCTATCAAAAGGGTGTACACAGTTCTATAATTCTCTAGGTGTAATTCCAAACTAGTCTCCAAGATGCATGGATCAATTCACAGTTCCACCAAAAATGCATTAGTGTCCCCATTTTCCAACATTCCTTCCGACATTCATCACATTGCCCTTCTGTCATTTTAGCCAATGTGATAGGTAACAAGTAATTGCAAAGGAAGAAATGCAAGGTGTCTACTCCATAAACAATGCTCCAAATAACTAATAATTATAGAATTTTGAATAAAAGTAACCCTAATGTAACCCCATCAGGTGGGTGAAGATAACAAAAGTTGACAATGATAATTACTAGAACAGCTTTGGACAAACAGGCACACTAAGGTTCTATTGGAATATGCTTTAGGACTGTAAACAGGTTCTGTTATTTTGTAAAGCAATTTGAAGCTATGTCACAAATGTCAACAATCAATGCATGCATACCCTTTAACCTGGGGATATCTTATACTCATACCTACGAAGATATCAAAGAAAGAGAACAAAAGACCCGTATGCACAGAACTATTTATGCCATCTCTTTCTTTAATAGCAAAAACTTGGTGACTAATGGAATGTCCATCAAATGAGGAATAGCTTCTTTCCTGGAACTCTTTCATTTCCTCATTTTATAATTCTCTTATTCCAGTCTCTCTCCTTTATTTCTGGCATTTCACTTTTTGACAGCTCTTGATTTTTCTCAATTAATTAAGGGAATATTATCCTTTTCCATTTCACCTCTGGATATTTTGGGTACGTGTCTTCAGTCTTTCTCTGTTTCTTAGCTCCCTTTTCCCACATTGCATTACTCTTCTCTCAAAGGACACTGATCTATCTTTAAAGAACATAGAATTATTTCATGGAATACTAATGTAACTTGACCTTTTATTCTCATTTTTTCAATTTCTCTTAAATCTATAATGTCTTGTAGACATTTCCCCTTTATTATCCCTATTTTCTTTTTCCTTCATCAATTATTACTCTCTCTCTCTCTTCCTCTCTCTCTCTCTTTCTCTCTCTCTCTCCCCCCCTCCCTCCCTCCCTCCCTCTCTCCCTCCTCCTCCTATTTCAGTGATTAATCTTTTCTTAATTATTGTACTCATTTATTTTTCTTATGCTTCATTTACTTCAAAAGTTTGCAACTCATATGTTGTGTTCACCGATTTCTGTTTCTTTTCTTTTCCTTCCTTCCTTCCTTCCTTCCTTCCTTCCTTCCTTCCTTCCTT
>NW_025360224.1:0-1031 GCF_016433145.1 Gracilinanus agilis | reverse complement strand
AGAAAGGAAAGGAAAAAAAAAAGAAAGAAAGGAAAGGAAAAAAAAAAGAAAAAAGAAAAGAAAAGAAATAAAGGTAAGCAGGCAGGCAGAGAGCCCTGGGGCACAATAGAGAGAGAAGAAAGTCCAAGGATAAGCCAGAAAGAAGGTTAGGAAGGGGCTGGGGAGGGCAAAGGCCTAAACCAAGCCCTCCCTTGGCAAAGCCCCAGCAGTGCCCCTTGGGGGTGGGGTCAGAAGATCTGGGTTTTAACTGGGATTCTGGAACTAACTAAGTAAGTAATTAGAGCAGAGTCTGAATTTCTGGGCCTCGGTTTTCTCATCTTCAAAATGGGAGGGGGATTGGGTCCCATTGGGAGAAGGTCAGCAAGTAGAACCAAATGCTTCTTAGCCTTCCTGGAACTGGGATGAAGCTTGGACAAAATCAGGGTTCTTAATTTTTTTTTTAATCCCTCCCTTCCATCTTAGAATCAATACTAAGTATCAGTTCCAGGGTAGAAGAGCAGTAAGGGTTAGGCAATTGGGGTCAAGTGACTTGCCCAGGGTCACCCGGCTAGGAAGTGTCTGAGGCCATATTTGAGCCCAAGACCTATCATCTCTGACTCTCTATCCACTTAGCCGCCTTCTTGCTCCCAAGGCTCTTAATCTTTTTTTGGGAGTCATAGATTCCTAAGGCTAGTGAAGCCTACAAAAACTATTCTATGCAATATGTTTTTTAATGAATAAACAAAAAAAAACTCACAGGATTAAAAAGGAAACAAATTATATCAAAATGCAATCCTTAAAATACAGTTAAAAACAAGTTCACAAATACTGGCCCCACCTTTAAAAAAATCTTTCCTTGAGCCCCAGGAAAAGAGATCTCAAACTGGTGACCATTTTCTCCAAAGGCCTATCAAATCTAACTTTTCTAAAATTCCAGATACGTCCTCAATCTCTCCTCCCTTTCCCACTGATTTGTTTATTAGCCACATCAAAATTCCCAGTTCTCTCTCTCCCTCCCTGAACCAGAGAAGACATTGGACCAAAAAAAAAAA
>NW_025360223.1:0-1108 GCF_016433145.1 Gracilinanus agilis | reverse complement strand
CCTTACTTCCTTCCTTCCTTCCTTCCTTCCTTCCTTCCTTCCTTCCTTCCTTCCTTCCTTCCATTCTTGTAGGTAAAATGGTTTAGGGAATGGGTAAAAACAGAAAGAAATGAGAGAATATGGGGGCTGGGCTAGGAGAGTGAGTTCCTGGGTGGATGGGAGAGAATGTGCTTACAGGAGACAGAGGAAAAATGGTCAGTAAAAGCAATCACAGCAGGATAGTTATATTTATTTGCTTAGCACGAGGCACAGTGTGCTGTTCCTGCTGCATGCATTTCCTTATCTGCCTTTTGATTTGCTCAGAAAAACCCTCGGGATTATAGCATAAGTAATATAAAAGGACAGTCCTAGTCACATTTAAATATTCTGTAGGATATACAAACAACTTACCTCTCAGTTATTTCTAGCAGACATACCAAAGCTCTTTCCGGCCACCTAACTAAGGTGCCCGATGCTATCTTGTAAATAAATAGTCCATTTCAGTAGGAAGTAGTTGCCATTTTATTATATCCCAAATAGCCAGAACTGAATTCCTGTGTTTAGTACTTCCCAGGCAGACTGAGAGTGCAAGTTGTCCCTTAGATTTTACAATAACAGTCATCCATCCAAGAAGCTGATAGGAAATTAATGTTTTTATTATTCTAGAGAGCAGCTACAAAAGAGGGAAAACTTAATAACCTTGTCAATCGGTCATTATATATAGATAGATAGACTCAGTATTAAATTGGACTTTGGATTACAGAAGTAAGTTAGATAAGACAGCAACCAACACAACAAAGGTTTAATAATATTCAATGAATTATGAACCAATCTGCACCAACATTTTCATAATGAATTCTGGCTGGGAGCTTTCCCAGTGATCTCATCATTTCCTCTGGGTTTAGTTATTCTCTGTATGCAAATCAAATCCAGATCTATATATCCAGTCTTAGTATCTCTCCTGAGCTCCAGTCCCACATCACCAACTGGCCAACTGGCCATTGACTCAGTGTCCCCAGATGGAAATCATATTTCCTCCTAAACCAGAAATTCTAAAGCTTCCTCCTTCCTTCCTTCCTTCCTTCCTTCCTTCCTTCCTTCCTTCCTTCCTTCCTTCCTTCCTTTGTTT
>NW_025360222.1:0-1184 GCF_016433145.1 Gracilinanus agilis | reverse complement strand
ATATATATATATATGTTTTTATGACCTTCATTTCTCAATATCTCCCTTCACCTGTGAGATTTTTAAGAAAAGGAAAAGAAATTCAGTAAATCCAGACACCACATCAAGCACATCTGACCTGTATAATTAGAATCTGCTCCCCAGGACTCCAATTCCCAGCATCCCACTTTCATTCTCATTTTGTGTCCTTCTGTTTTGGAGATAAAGTTTGTGTGTAACCCCACCCCTCTCTTTTTGTGCAAACAGGGCTGAGAAAACTTATCTTTACTCAGGCTTTTACTTTTTGTTTTTTATTCCTTTTACTTCAAGTGATTATTAATCAATCTTATAAAATATAATACTTTGAGTTATTGGATATTCATTTTAATCTTACATTCTTGGCAAACCACTATGGGATAGAATCCTTGATCTTCTTTTAAGATAGCCTTTGAGTAAAGATATAGAATTTTCCCAGTGGTGGGGACCTGCCCCCCACAAGAGCCACTGCTCCTGGCTGCTGCCTACCACAGCTGATTTCTTGAGTCTCCGCGAAGGTAAAGTATTTATTTCCCCTATATTGCTAAAAGCTGAGTGGTTGGTACTGCCCTCTGTGTAAATCAAATTAGCTCACCCCCATTCATAGTTAAAACTTTAGCCACCAGAGATAATGTCATCCCCACCTCCCTCAGTGGGAGGGGAGATGAGTTACCCACATATGACAATAAGTAACAAATCAAGAACAAGGGACTGCCCTTTGGGCAGTCAAAAACAGTGTTGAGGCTACCATTTGTCCACTTGAATTAGAGGTGCACCCCCAGGGAAATGACGAAAGATGCTATCTCTTCAAGTATGATGGTAACTTCCTGTGGAGGGAGTTCCCACTTTGAACTTGGTGCTAAAGGATCTCAGCTGAGACCTCAGGCAGCTTCCCCTCTGAATTGTCACGTGGGTAAGTTAGGCTGACTTCCTTTGGCCTACCTTGGTGTTTTCCAGAGTCTCTACCCCAAGCAGGTTTCTTCCTCTCTAATTGCTAAGGCCTTGTGACTAGTAGCCTAATTTAATTATTCTTTTAATTCTCACTTGGTCCAGACCAGTGGAGGTCTGGATCAGAGTTTCAATTTCTCCTTACCTTCAATCTTCCTAATTGTAAATAAACTACCATAAAACCCATCCTGACTTGGGTCTGTTTTAATTATGGAATCAAT
>NW_025360221.1:0-3522 GCF_016433145.1 Gracilinanus agilis | reverse complement strand
TTAGAAGCAGGATTTGTGGTTGGATAATGCAACTAGCAGAGGAGCCTGGAGAAGCTAGGGATGCCTGGGAGTGGAGCCCAAGGGGAACTTTGGACTTGGAATTTGGAATTGTTTTATATAGTAATTGAGCAAAGCTGTGAACATTCTATTCTATAGAACCTTCTGTTCTATATAGGAACTGAGCTAAGCTGTGAACCCTTCCCTCCCAAGAGTATGAGGCAGTGCTAGCTATGTCCCATGTGTTGTGTAGTATGTTTGTATATTTGTTATTATACTCATGAAGCCAATATTCCTTTATAAAAGCCAATTCAATTTTGAAGTGGCACAACGGAACTGGAGTTTAGAGGACGAGGACACAACTAGTGGGGCTGGAGTAATTAAGAGAGAAACTAAATACCCTAAGCTCCCATTAAAGCTACTAGAGAACTACTGGGGAGGGAGAATCTAATACACCTTAGGAGTCCAAATTATTGGTTAATCACTTCAGTCATGTCTAACCCTTCCTTATCCCATTGGAGGATTTATTGGCAAAGATATTGGAGTGGTTTTCCATTTCCTTTTCCAGCTCATTTTACAGATGAGAAAACTGAGACAATGTTAAATGACTTACCCAGGATCACACAGCTAGTAAGCATCTGAGGCCAGATTTGAACTCAGGTCTTCTTGACACCAGGCCTGACACTCTTTTCACTACACTACCTAGGTGCACGCTAAAGAAGCACAATATCTAAAATGAGGTAGGAGATCATCTTTCTATACTTGTCCTGTAGATGTCCCATCTGGATCTTAGGATTTTAAATGTAGAGTCAAAAGGGACTTTAAATGCCATGTAGTCCAACCTCCTCATTTTGCAGATGAAGTGATAGAAGCCCAGAAAGATTATATAATTTACCCCAAGTCAGTCACACAGCCAGATCGAAACTGGATTCAAGCCTAGGCCTTCCTGACTCCAAAGCCAATTCTTTATCCATTACCTCTCATATCATGGACTATAGAATATTAATCCAGTTCTGAGCATCACATACTAGGAAGGAGTCTGAAAAACTGGCATGCAATCTAAGGATAGCCCAGGATGCTGAAGAAATCGGAAATCATCCCATTTGAGGATCAATTGGAAGAACAAGAAAGGTTTAGGTTTGCACCAGGTAGAACAAGGAAGTTGGAGAAGATCTAAGAAGGCAAATTTCACCTTGAAAGAAGAAAAGCTTTCCAAATAACTTCCAGTTACATGTTTTTTTTAAGGTTTGAGAAGGACACATTTCATCTTATTTAAGCTTCTCAACCAGCCCTGGGAGGTCCATGCTATGATTAACCCCCTTTTATAGATAAATAAGCTGAGGCTCAGAGAAATTAGGTGGCACTATAATTTATAGAGTGTCAGACCTGGACTAAGGAAGACTCATCTTCCTAAGTTCAAATTTGGCCTCAGGCACTTACTAGCTATATGACTCAGACAAG
The DNA here is from genome assembly GCF_016433145.1 of Gracilinanus agilis. Lineage (NCBI taxonomy): Eukaryota > Metazoa > Chordata > Mammalia > Didelphimorphia > Didelphidae > Gracilinanus > Gracilinanus agilis. Next base: position 2,064 of record NW_025360221.1, on the reverse strand, counting down.
TCACTTCAGCCTGTTGGCCTCAGTTTCCTTATCTGTAAAATAAGCTGGAGAAGGAAATGGCCAAGAAAACCTCAAATGCCATCATGAAGAATCAGACAGGCCACAAAAACAACAAAGAGAAGTTGTTCAACTATACATGTAAGGGAAAATTCAGAAGATTTTCCCTGTCTCCAGATCCACTCCACCATCATGCCTATCATTAAGGTAATCAGAAAACAGATGCTTCAGGGGTTGATGGTAAGTGCCAGATTCAAATTCTAGTTCTAATGCTTCATAGTTTTGGCAAGCCATATCCTTGCTGAGCCTTGCTCTCCTCATCTGTATAATAGGAATAATAATTCTTCATTTAACCAATATTTCAAAGGGATGCTTTGTAGGGAAAGTAATTTGCAAATCTTCTGAATTCAACAGGATGGCCATCTCTCCCTCTTTTTCCTCTAACAGGCCCTGAATTTCATGAATAGAAGAGCCTTCAGGGGCCATTTACTATATACTAAAAAAGGAAAGTCCACTACTGCAGTCCTACTCAATAAGTGGTCATCCTGCCTTTGTTGGAAGACTGCCACGGAGGGGGGACCCTCTGCCTCTCAAAGGAGCCCATTCCTCTTTCAGAGTGCTCTAATTCCTAGGAAATTTTCCCTTGCATTAAGCTGAAATTTTCCTCATTGCAACTTCTACTCACTATTTCTGGTTCTAGAGCATGGGACCAAGGAGGGATAAATGGAATCCATCGTCTACATGGCAAGTTTTCAAATACTTGAAGCCAACTTATCTTATTCCCCCTTTATCTTCTCTTCTCTTCTCTAGGCTAAATATCCTCCATTCCATTGATTGATCTATAAACGACATGGACATGACATGCTCTCCTTACCCCCCAATCATCTTTGTTTCCTTCCTTTGAATGCTTTCTAGCTTATCAACATCCTCTTAAAATATGGTGCCCATTACCCAATATTCCAGCCACGATTCAATCAGCTTTGCAGAAACCATGTTTTAAAACCAAGAAGTGAACTTGCCTAGATTGTGATGAAGACCTCTATCTAGGCTCTTCCCCAAAAGAGGCTGCTGGAGTTCCCCATTTTCAGATAAAAATGTTGCCCCTATTACTCTCACTGATGAAGCTTAATGGTTCCCTGGCATGTTGTATCTCCTGGCCATCTGTTGTCATGGCAGTGTGCCCACTGCAAAGGTGACATGCCAACATCAAAACAGGACATGGAGAGTAACCAAAGATAGGTTTAGAAAGACAGCCCAGCGACTGCAGCAAAGGACATCTCATTTGCAAGAAGATCCTCTTGGTATTCAGTAGTGCCAAATGAGGAACACATGCTCCATTAAAAGAGATCGCATCTGTTGACAATTACTGGCATCATACCATCCAAGCTTTTATCTTGTGCTTTTGTCTTGAGACTCTTTTCCTAGCCTCTCTCAGTGCTGGGAATTATGGACTCAGCTTTGGTAAAGATTACCTATGAGGCCCTACCAGAAGTGGCCAGTCAGTCACAAAACTTAGAGAACCATCATGTTATCATTTCAACCAAAACTAAGTGGGGTTGGGGGGGGGGGGTGGTATCCTTCTCTCAGTTGAGAGCATATTCTGCTAGAAGATCACTTCCTTCTTTCAAGATCCCCTTAGAGCAGGGCTTCTTAACTGGTGAACATTTTTTAAATTTTTTGATAATTTTATTTTGATATAATTGTTTTCTTTATGCACTCGTATTTTAGTTTATGTATCTAAAAATCACATCCTGGGAAGAAGTCCAAGGGTTTTTCTAGATTGGCAAAGGGTTCCATGAAACAAAAAAGAAATTAGGACTCCCACCTTAGAGAAAATATTTAAAAATATATGAGTTGGTGGGGACAGCTAGGTAGCTCAGTGAATTGAAAGCCAGGCTAAGAGACAAGAGGTCTTGGGTTCAAATGTGACCTCTGCTACTTCTTAGCTGTGTGACCCTGAGTAAGTCATGTAAGCCTCATTGCCTAACCCTTACTGCTCTTCTGCTTTGGAACCAATACACAGTAAGGAGAGAGACAGAGACAGAGACTGAGATAGAGAGACACAGA
>NW_025360220.1:0-9493 GCF_016433145.1 Gracilinanus agilis | reverse complement strand
TTCTTCTCAAGGCTAAATTTTCTGAACAATAACCAACAACACAATGAATTGAGCAACTATTATGTGTAAGACACTTCTAGCCAATAGAGATGCAAAGATGGATGTTCATAGTCTACTAGAAGGATATGATAGTATAGGTAGAATATGATCAGAGCAAAGGAGAGATCCAGACAAAAAGTTTAAGGAAGAAATAAAGAGGTAGAGAACACAAGACTTATGAATAAAAATCAATCTTAGAGACGTTATACTAAACTTATATAAGAAAGAAAGAAAGAAAGAAAGAAAGAAAGAAAGAAAGAAAGAAAGAAAGAAAGAAAGAAAGAAAGAAAGAAAGAAAGAAAGAAAGAAAGGAGGAAAGGAGGAAAGGAGGAAGGGAGGAAGGGAGGAAGGGAGGAAGAAATAAATCTGAAGTAATGGCATGGACCAAGACAGACATATCCCACAATAAAACTCTCATCACAGACTAGAAGGGGCCCTACATTTGGGATCAGAATGCTTAGATTCATATCCCACCTCTGCCAAACTATCTTCTTCAGCTGTTTAACAATCTAAGGTTCCTGACATATCAATAAATTAAGGAATTTGGGCTTGGTTGATCTTAGAATGTACCTAAATTCATGTGATCCCAAAATGAAATGACAACTTAGATCAGCAGTTTTGTTGAAGATTCTTATCAGATACTAAAGATAGAATGCTTAATGCAGAAAAGACTTCTCTAGGGACATGTGTACAGTACCCTGTTTGAGCTATCCCACCACAATCTACAATTGATACCTTTCTGGCATTTTATATTGCTCAGATATTATAGGTTTTATGCTCTCATTTTCTTGATGCATGCTTTGTTTTCATTTGCTTCAAGTTAAAAACAGGAATTTCGTACATTTAAAAAAAAATTAACCCTCACCTCCCATCTTGGAATTAATACTGTGTATTGATTGGCAGAAGAGTAGTAAGGGCTAAGCAACTTGAGTTAAGCGCCTTGCCCAGGTTCACGCAGCTGGGAAGTATCTGAACTCAAGACCCCTCAGCTCTAGGTTTGGCTCTCTAACCATTGAGCTACCATCTAACGGACCCCATTTCATACATTTTTAAGCTTTATAACACAGATAAGAAGTGTCTCAACACAGGAACACATAAAAAAAATCTGTTTTATCTCCTTCAGTGAAAGGTTGTTTTTATGTTTCCTCTTTATAGTCAAATAAGACAAGAAGAGACAAGGGAATTCATCCCAGTCAATTCACAGATTAATTACTACAGAATGTCCCAAAAATCTTGGTGTTGTTTCAAGCTTAATAAAACTGCACTATATGAGCTACCTTCCATAATAAAAATACGTACTTGGTTCCTACTTGCCCTTAAATTATTTCCCTGAGATTTTTCACATTCTTCAAAGATAAATGACATTTCCATTCTAAAAAGAAAAAAAATCAACATAACTGGCACCATTCATGATTGCCCAAGCATTTGGTGGATCATCTACATCTAAGTCAGCCCAATTCATTCAGTCACCTCTACTGAGGGAATTCTTCTATTGGTAATTCAGGTCCATTACAGCAGAGATACTCTACATGTTTCATTCTCCAAAGAGCTGAGTTCAATCAAAGTGACACCTTATTTGTATCAGGTAGAACTTGCTTTTTATCATGGAACATTCATTCAACTTCCAAAAACCTGCCTTGCCCACATTCCCCTCCTTTTTCTGTGCCAAACCAAGGTGACTTTGGGTGTCACCATTCTGAGTGGATAATCCACTAAGAGAGCAAGTACAATTGGTACATCACCTGTTTAATGCAGTAATGAGAACATTTAATCATCTTGATAAGCTAATTGAGTCCACTTTAAATTGTTCCTCAAAGAACTTGTGGAACTGTTTGTATTTTACAGTGATTTGCTTTTCTGGGTTCAGCAACAGATGGAAGAAACTCTTACTCTTTCTGTTTAATCCACAACTATTGGTAGTTTAATAAAGGATTCTTTCTTCTTTGAAAACTTTTTTTTAAAAATATTCTTAATAATAGCAATGTATTTTTATGGGTAATATTAAGCTCTACAAGGTCAAAAGTCACAAGCTTTCCATGGAAGACAGAATAAAAGGGCAAGCATGCTATGGGAATGAACACATGGGTTTAAGAGAATGTGTGTGACTGGTTTTAGTACATATGTGGTCTGCCAAATTTTGCTGGGGTTGTTTATATGCAGACTCGGAGAGGAAATGTCCATGACCTGGTGAGTGGCAGTCAGCCAATACTATTGATTGGATATCTACTCTTAGAGAAGAACTAAGACTATACACAGAGCCTTCTGGCCTCCAGAGGTTTACAGCTCACTAGGGGCAAACACATGTGAAAAAAAGGTCAAGGAACACTAAAAGAAAATGCATAAGCGTAAGTTGACATCTCTGAGTCTGTATATAACTCAATCATGAATTTTATGATTTGGGTACTATACCCAAGAATCCAGACACCAAGAGCAAACTCATTTGAAGGAAGGGAAGACCATCTTCCAGAGAGTCCAGTTTGGGCCCTTAGAGGTTTGGGGAGGGACAGAAGCCCCAGGAGAAGCAGTCTAAGCATTAATGATGCTATAGGAAAAGGGAGCAGCCTGTACCCTTCTCCCTAATTCCCTACCTTCACCGGGATTCAAGAAAATTGCATTCAAGCTCTCCTCCTCCTCACCCCCCACTTACTATGGACCAAAAGACAAGTCACTTCTGGGCCTTAGTTTTCTACCCCAAAAATTGAGAGAGTTTAGTCTATCTAATCTTTAAGCTCCTTTCAAACTTCTAAATTCTGCAGTTCTAAGAATGTTGGCAGTAGAAGAGAAAGTACTGCTCAAGTGAAATCATTTAAAATGTATCTGTCAAAACAACATGTGTTTCATCTATCACCATACTCTAGATTGAATAGAAGGGAGTAAGAATCCACACACATTATAAGAACAGACAAGTTATAGATAAAAGAGATGAGAGGTTATTAAAAGGGAATTATTTCTTTTATTTATTTATTTTAAACCCTTACCTTCCATCTTAGAGTCAATACTGTGTATTGGCTCCAAGACAGAAGAGTGGTAAGGGCTAGGCAATGGGGGTTAAGTGACTTGCCCAGGGTCACACAGCTAGGAAGTATCTGAGACCAGATTTGAATCTAGGACCTTCCATCTCTAGGCCTGGCTCTCAATTCACTGAGCTACCCAGCTGTCCCCAAAAGGAATCATTTTAAAATAGGAAGCTGTTCCTTGATTCCCATAGAGCCAATGTGTGCATCTTCTGATAAGTATCAGCCAGTTGAGAAAATGTTAATTTGTCTTCTGCATTCACTTGATTCATTTCATTTGTATCATTAGAGTAGAAAGATCCCACTGGCCAAGGATCCTGCCACATGTCCAACGCTCTGGTTCTGACCCAGTCACTGCCTAGCTCTGAGATCTTGGGCAAATACTTAAACCTCTCTTGTTCTCTCTCTCCTCTTCTGTCAAATTAGGATTGGACCAGTTGACTTCTAAGGTTCCTCCCACCTCTAATATTCTACAATTTCTATGATTTCATTTTTTAGGGGAAAAAATTCTAGCTTTAGAAATCATACCAAAATGATAGCCTTTGTTATTTATAAGATACTGCACATACTCCACAAGCCTTCTAAAAGGCAGTGGCTGATAATAAATCAACAGGCAAGATGCTATGGAGGACAGAACCGACATGTTCTCTGCCTTCAAAGAGCTCACAGTCTACCTGGGGAAATAAGGCACAGGCATATGAAAAAAAAATATTACCAGGCAATAAATGTGGGGAAAGTTAATATTGAACTGTGATATTGAACTGAAAAATGGTTTCCCCTTTGCCACCCCATCCCACCCCCAAAAAAACAGTTTGATTTTAAAGCTAAAACACTTTCTCCTCTTAGGCTATGAAACTGGGTAGGTACTTTCTTTTGTTTAGATCTTTGTTGGGAATGAAAGGATTAAGGACAGAGCCAGAAAGCCAATCATGCCTTGATTAGAAGTACACTAGGCAGCTGCCATTTTGTACTGCAGTGACCCAGCCATAGGATGGGTCTGCTGTCATCCTTAGGATCCTCCCCTTTCTGTGACGGAGTAATGAAGTTCAGGTCTCTCAGTCTACTTCCTATGTGACTGTTTTCCAATCAGACATGTCCTGGGTCCAAGCAGTTCCCACACTCTCACCCAGCTCTCCTGCCCAGCTGCTCTCTCTTTGCCTTTTTCAGGTCCCATTCTTCACCCTCCTCATATTCTTTGGTTTCTATTCAGATTGTGGAGGGAGTCCAGTGGCTAGATTTTCTTGAGCAATCTTTTAATAAATATTTTAAAATTTGAGAAATACAGCCTCCAGAGAATTTCATTTGTTACAAATGCTAAGTACTGGATCATATAAACAATGGTGGCAGTACCTGCAATAGGATGTCAAAGGAATAAGGGATCATTTCCAGGTGGGGTGGTTAAGAAAGACATCACAAAGAGTAAAAGCCCTAAGGGCATCTAGGTGGTTCAGTGAATAGAACTTCCAAGCCTGGAGTTGGGGGACCTGGGTTCAAATTTGGACTCAGACACTTCCTAGCTATGTGACCCTGAGCAAGCCACTTAACCCCAATTGCCTAACCCTTACTCTTCTGTCCTAGTGTTGTTTCTAGGAAAGAAAAGTAAAGGTTTTAGAAGGGGGGGAAAGAATAAGAGCCCTGAGGAAGATTATGAAGGATGTTAGGATTTGATTGGGTAACATGGAGAAAGAAATCATTCCAGGTATGAGCAAAGGTACAGAAATGGGAAATTCCAAGGCATGTTTAAGAGAATATTACATGTGCTAGAACTGATCGGTAAATAGTCTTTAAGTTCCTCCTAGGGAAGGCATTTTACACTGAGGACTGTTTCTGGAGTCAGAGGTCCTGAAATCAAATTCTTCCTCTGATGTCTACTACCTCTATGACCTTAGACAAATCACTTCACTCTCCTTATCCTCTGTTTCCCTATTTGTAAAATGACAACCTCTGACTTAATTTAGATAACTTATGATCCTATGGCACATGTGCCAGTAACTCTGCTAAGGCCTGGAAATACTATGACAAAAAACATTCCCAAAGAATATTTTTCCCCTAGAGGAAATAATATAAAAATGAACAAAAATATACAAAATTAAATTCATGGTAATTAGCAAATCTAGATCTTAAATCATAGAAGATTATGTTAGGAAGAGTAGAGGATTAAAGGGTTCTTACTGCCAGGATGTTTAGACTGTCCTACAGAGAATGCTAGCCAATGGAAGGCCAGACTGTGCCTCAGATAGTGAAAAGTTTAATTCTGTAAGGCAAGTAAAATGAAATAAAATTTTCATCTAGCCCTAATGATTAATAACTAATAATGTTATAATAATTTAAAAGAATGGTCACTATAAATTATGTGATCAATTTTTAAAGAAAACAAAGATTTGTTCCCTAATATTCTCACTGGCACTGGAAAATTGGTATTTAAAGGACTTTATAGTCTTTCTGATCATGTAACAGCAAATGCTTTCTCATAGGTTGCCTTTTGTGGTAAGAAGGCCATACTAGGAAATGGAAAACAACTCATATACCAGTAAAACCTAAAGCCAAATTTATTGGGGTGAAATTTTAGAGAATAGCTTTTCCTCTGTCTCAAATTGGTAGAAACACAGCTACCAGAAATTGAGCACCCTGGCCCTTCTGATTCTAGACCTCTTCCTCTGATTTTAGATCAGAACTGATCTCTACCAGTATACATTCTAACACCCCAATCACAGGTCTCCAGCGTTCACAGCAGCCTCATCATGGAACTAATGAGAGCTAAGGCACGCAGGTAGGAAATGTGGTTTCTTATATAAGAAAGAGGAAGAAGCCAGTTTTCTTCAGGATTTAGCTCAAGGACCATTTTCTGCATAAAGCCCTTTTTGATTACTCAGTTACTAATGCCTCTCCAAACCTCAAAAAAGATACTATTTTGTGTATCTCGGTAATTATTTCATACATACTTGTATTTATGTTTGTAGCCCGTGTCTAATGCAGTATCTGGTTTGCACTTGGTACTTAATACTTGATGGCTGATTGGTTACTTGATAACTAATTAGACAAGGTTCATTTTAATTCTTCATTTATCGTGTGTCCTGCACTAAAGAGGTACAACGAATGAATTAGCATCAATTAGGTATTCACTATATGCAAAGCACTAACACACTGGAAACATGAAATTAAAAAGCAAGAGAGCTCCTAAGGAGCTTGTATTCTAATAGGAGGAAAAACTACATATAGGAGGTTTTAACTGCAAGTCAAGTGGAAAGGTTCCATGATCCTTAGGGTGCAAAAGACAAAGCAGAGGGTAAAAATGACCAATATCTTCAGTGTCATATTCATTGATAAAACTGTATCTATCTCTGATGTTGAGCTATTTGACAGCTGTCAAGGATTTTGGAAGTGGGAACATTCTTACCTGGTGCTCTGTAGCTATAGTTACCGCCTGCAAAGGCAGTTGCCAGGTTACATCTCTATAAGGGTTGCTTGCCTGGATGATGGCTACAGGAGCTTAGCTCTAGAAGTAGGGATAGTGGTCAGGAGGGGCACCATCATTCCTGGGGTTCTTGGAGTTATTGCCCAATAGTGACTGGTAGTAGTGGGGGTGTAAAGCCCCTTCACCCCAAGAAGTGCCCTGTAGCTCAGTTTTCTTCTCTAGGGATCCATCTAGAAGCAGGGACAGTGAATGGGTGGGATGGGCCACTATTATTTCCACAAATATTGAGTTTATGGTTCTGTGTGGTCTCCACATGGATCTGCAGAGAAGTGAGAAGTCAAGGTAGTAGCAGTAGTTTGACCCACCTGGCCTTTCCTTTTCAGCACAGAATTTTTATTTATAATGATTATAATTGCTTATGCACATTTACTCAATTAAGTATCAAACCCCAGTGTAAGCCACTGCAAATACACATTGAAACAGAAAATTTCAAGACCTGAGGGGGAAAAATGCTTAGAGATTTCTTTACCATAAGGAAATAATTTAAAATGTTAAACTATCTGGCACACCGATTACAAATTTCAAAGTCTGCATTTTAAATTACTAATTTTTTCTTAACTTTTTGAATACAACTGTAGCTGGCTGTTATAAAAGAAACAATAACAGGGGGTAAGTGTGCTAAGATTATAGTCCTTCCCTCACTCCCTACTGGATAGGAAAGCCATTATTATAATGAAGAGTCTTCGCTGGCCCCCATTAAACACTACCTATGTGATGACACTTATTCTCTTCATATGCTTTTCTGTTGCAATGGTTTCTTCTTTCCTGAGATGGGTCCAAGTCCACTAGTTCTACCTGCCACAATTCTTCAGGGCTCTCGACTTCTTTTCTGCCCCCAGTCTCTCAAGGACACTTCGATACTCCAGCCTGGCTGGTTAGCCTGATCGGTTAGTGACAGTTGGTTGGCAGTTGGTGCTAACAGGGATGGATGTCACCTCTACAATCATTACTTCCCTGGATGATAACTGCAAGGGTCAGAACAGGAGGGCTGGTGATTGGTGGGGCACAGCTAATGCTTGGATTCTCATACATATCTGCCCTTTTGGGGCAGTTGGCTATCAGCTGATGTTGGTAGGGGTCGGGGTGGCAGGTATTTCTCAACTAGGATTTGTTCCCTTCTGGGATGGTTGTAGGGGCCAGGCTGGAAATAGGAAAGTTAAAAAGACTAACAAAAGGCTAAATGATTACAGTTTGTTAGACAACATTTGAAGTAGTGTATCCAGTACTGAGTGCCACTATTGAAACAGTAACAAAATGGAGAACTTTGAGAAGAAGGTAGCCAGTCCAGGGAGAGATTCTGAAACCAAGTAATCTGAGGAATGGTTAAGGAAATAACTGTTTAGCCTGGTGAAGAGGATCCACCATGGATAGAGCAAAGCATGCTGGGCTTGGAATCACCAGGTTGTATGCCTCTGACCATCCCACTGTATCTGAAGGTCTCAACTTCCTCACCTATAAAAATGAGGAGATGAGATGAGATATTCAATAATTTCTTCTATTCTAATTTTGAAAGACATAATAGTTGTATGTAAATGCTAGAAAAGTACTGTGAAAGAGAAGGTAAAGATATTTTATGTTATTCTGGAGAATAAGCCTCTAGTCATTCAGTCAGTAACCATTTTTTAAACCCCTACTATGTGCAGGCATTGTGCTAAGATCCAGAGATATAAAAAGGAGGCAAAAGGCAGTACCTGCCCTTCAGGTGCTCAGATTCAAATCTATGAGTTGCAGAGAGACTGCAGAGCAATCAATATAAAGAATTTGCTTCCAATCAGAACTAATCAAATATGAGACCCACCTCACCCCCCAAAAAATGTATATTAAACACCCAGATGCAAGACACTCACTATACTAGGTGCCTGAGATACAAAGATAAGAAAAATTATCATTACTTTGAAAGAATTTACAAAATAAAGGAGTGAGGGAAAGAAAAGAGACAAATATGTGCATAGTAAAGTGTTCCTATAAGAGTTTTAAGGTGGGGATAGCAAAATGGCTCAGTGAATTGAGAGCCAGGCCTGGAGACAGGAGGTCGTGGGTTCAAATCTGACCTCGGACACTGTCTAACTGTGTGATCCTGGGCAAGCCACTTAACCCCTTTTGCCTAGCCTTTACCACTCTTCCACCCTAGAACCAATACACAGTATTGATTCTAAAACAGAGGATAAAGGTTTAAATTTTTTTAAAAGAGTGTGCAGGAGCAAAGGAAGAGATACTGATGGAGTGAGTATCTTCAGCTGAGGGAAAACAGGGAAGAAGTAACATCTTAGCTAAGCTTCAAAGGAAAACAAGGTTTTTTGAGGTGATCTATTCCAAGCCTGAGGGACAGCATACACAAGAGCTGGGATACAGGCTGGAAAAAGATCATGTAAAGAAGAATAATGTAAAATAAGCCTAGAAAGGTAGTTTGGAGCCAGATTTTAGAAGGCCTTAATTGCCAGACTAAGGAGTTTGTATCCAACTCTTTATGGCCCCATTAGTGGTTTTCTAAGCAAAGATATTGGAGTAGTTTGCCATTTCCTTCTCCAGTCTGGAGTTAGAAAGACCTGAGTTCAAATCCATCCTCAGCTATATGACCTTATACAGGGTCAGCTGTATGACCCTAGCAAGTCCCTTAACTCTTTTTGCTTCAATTTCCCATGTGTAAAATGAGCTGGAGAGCAAATGGCAAAAGCACTCTAGTATATTTGCCGAGAAAACTCCTAAGAGGGTAACAAAGAATCAGACACACCTGAACAACAACAAAGAAGTCTGTATTATTTCCTTTCCTTTTGGAAATAGTCATTGGTAGATTCCATTCCAACAAAGGCACTGATATTGGATTAGTTTAATTTACTTTAAAATGGCTAGACTGTGAAACTTGAATTTGGCCCTATAAAAAGTGAAGGTTTTGAGTTACCAGAGTCAAAAAGAAAGGAAAAAAGGAAGGAAGGAAGGAAGGAAGGAAGGAAGGAAGGAAGGAAGG
>NW_025360219.1:0-8698 GCF_016433145.1 Gracilinanus agilis | reverse complement strand
CTGTCACTCTCTCATTGAGATATTTCATGTTTCCTTCTATTTTTTCAGTCTTTTGGCTTTGTTTTATTTGTTCTTGTTGTCTTGAGAGATCATTAGTTTCTACTTGCTCAATTCTAGCCTTTAGGGATTGATTTTCGGCTATAATCTTTCGGTTTTCGGCCATAATCTTCTGGTTTTCGGCCATAATCTTCTGGTATTCCTTTTCAATCTGGTCATTTCTGGTGTTCAATTTCTGAGCCTCACTTTCCAATTGCATGATTCTACCTTTTAAACAGTTATTTTCTTGCCAGATCTCTTCCATTTTCCTCAAAATCTCAGTTTTGAACTCTTCCATAGCTTGTGAGGAGTTTTCCTTATTTGAGGAGGGTCCGGATGCTTGTTTGTTCTCCTCCTCTATTTGCTTGGTTGTCTGGATTTTCTCTGTGTAAAAGCTGTCGAGTGTTAAAGACTTCTTTTTCTTGTTGTTATTCTTTCTCTTCTGAACTTCCTGAGACTGAGTAGCCATCATTAGCCCAGCAGCTTCTCAGATTTATCCTCGCGCTCAGTGTCTGTCCGCAATCTATTGGCTCATGAGGTCTGAGTTCTGGTTTTTTTCCAAGGTCAAGCCCCCTGGTGGACCCCTTTGCTTGATCCTCTGCGGGAGGTTCCTTTACAAGTCTCAGGGCGCTGCTTCCACAGTTGTATACCCGTCCACACTGGTTCCCCACTTAGGCTTTAGTTCCTGGCTCTGTCTGCCTCCACCCACGCCTCCGCAGTGCCTGCGCTCTGCTCAGCCTGCGCTTTGTACCCTGCGTCCTGTTCCCACGCTCAGATTTCGCCTGCATTTTTTGGCTTAATGGGGTCCTAAGTCTTGCTGCTCTCAGGAACAGGCCCCAGAGCTGCCAATGACTCGATGGGTGCCCCAAACTTGCTCTATTTCTTTTTAGCTGGCTTCGGAGCTATAGATGTGTGTGGAGGGGTTGGGGGTGGGGTGGTTGCTCAGCCCGCGATTTCGTGAGGGCTGTTTCACCCCTTTATAGCATGGAAATGCCTCGATTCCACGTACCTTCCACGCTGTGCCCTGTTGTGGGGGTTCCTCCATTCGTCTGGACTTGTTTTTATGTCCCCTTGAGGAGTTTTGTGTGTTTTGGTCAGGAGAGGTTAAGAGCTGCTTCTTACTCTGCCACCATCTTAACCCAGAACTGCCTACATATCTCCATTTTGCAGAGGAATATGTTGTCATTCAGCAGATGCAGAGGATGGGAAGGAGAGGGGATCACATAAGGAATCCTAATCACCTTTCTGCTTGCCCACATACAATCAACTTCATATAATATGATATTGCATGGCTCCACCTCATCTGATGACTCAAGTAGAAATTTGAAATAAAACAAAATAAAAGGTGGGCAGCTAGATGGTGCAAGGTTAGAGCAGTAGGCCTGGAAACAGGAAGACTCATTTTCTTGAGTTCAAATCTAGCCTCAGACCCTTATCAGCTGTGTGACCCTGGGCCAATCACTCAATCCTAATTACCTTAGTTTCTTCATCTATAAAATGAGTTGGGGAAGTAAATGGCAAACCACTCTAGTATCTTGTGAGACTCTTTGCACTCCTTAACACTTGGCACATAGTTTTATATTATTATTTATTATTATTCCTGTTGACTCCTTAGGAGCATAGGGCCGCAACCATCTCACGCCAATGGACTCTGTTCTGGGCAACTTCCCCCAGCTGGGCCCAAGTCATTCTGACTGTTTTTGTTTCATTTTCGGCAGATCTTCGCCAGGTCTGTTTTGGCCTTCCGACTTTCCTCCTCCCTGGAGGGTTCCAGCTCAATGCTTGTCTGGCTACGTTGTCTTCCGGTTTTCGTAGCGTATGTCCTATCCATCTCCACTTATGTTTCTTTATGTCCTGACTGATGGGATACTGGATTGTTCTTTCCCAGAGACTAGCATTGGAGATCTTTTCAGGCCATCTGATGTTCAAGATGTGACATAGGCATCTATTAACAAAGACCTGGAGTTTGTTGGTGTTGACATTCGTCACTCTCCAGCTTTCTGATCCATATAGGAGGACGGCCTTTACGTTGGTATTGAAGATTCGGAGCTTAGTGACGAGGGACAGTGCTTTGGAGATCCAGACAGACCGCAGGGTGTTAAATGCTTGTCTGGCTTTGTTGATTCGGTTTCTGATGTCCTCATCTGCCCCGCCGTCCTTACTGACTATGCTACCCAAGTAGGTGAAGTGGTCCGTCTCCTTGATGTTTTCTCCCTGTAGTTGGATTGGCAGGTCCTGTGTGCTGTTGACTGTGATCACCTGGTCTTCTTCTTGTTGATCTTCAGACCTGTCTTCTCCGCTTCTTCAGAGAGACGTGCAAGTTTGGCTTGCGCATCCTGCTGCTTGTGAGAAAGGAGACAGATGTCATCCGCGAAGTCAAGGTCCTCGAGCTGCTTGGTATGAGTCCATTGGATGCCCGCATTGCTGTCCTTGGTAATTCTTCTCATGGTCCAATCTATGACCATCAAGAAGATAAGGAGTGAAAGCATGCAGCCTTGCTTCACTCTGGTCTTCACTGTGAAGGGAGCCGTCAGTTTCCCATTGTGGATGACCTGGCAGGTAAAGTCTTCGTATAACCGCTGGATGATGTTGATGAGCTTTGGGGGAATCCCGTAATGCTGCATCAATCTCCAGATGATGTTCCTGTCCACGCTGTCAAATGCCTTCTCGAAATCCACGAAAGTCATGTAGAGGGGGGACTGCCATTCGATGGACTGTTCGATGATGATTCTTAGGGTGACGATGTGGTTGGTGCACAATCTGTGCTGGCGAAACCCTGCTTGTTCTATTCTCAGCTTCTTGTCCAAGGCCTCCTTCAGTCTTTCTAGGATTACTCTGGTCAGGATTTTGCTGGGAGCGGATAGAAGCATGGGACGGTCCCAAGCCCGGCTGAAAAAGGAGGAGGGTTGGGCGTGGGGCTAGCAACCCCACCCCGTAAAAATCACATTTGCTATAGAAACTGCAACCTCACCAAACCAACAAAACTGAGGATCGCCTAGTCTGGAGGATTGCTCTCCAACAGAGTCCATGAACACGTGCTGGTGAAAGCCTCTGGGAAGCCAGCTCGCCGATAAATCTTCTGACGACCAAGGCAAAAACCAGAATAGCGATGTGGGACGTAAGAACCTTATACGAAAGCGGAAAACTCACTCAGGTAATAAATGAGATGAAAAGATACGACATCAGGGTCCTCGGTTTATGCGAGACCAGATGGAATGGAAGCGGCCAGACCAGACTGACATCAGGCAAAACCATCATTTACTCTGGTCATGAAGACCAGGACCATTCCCACACCCAGGGAGTAGCGCTGCTCATGACACCTGAGGCAAAAAAGGCGCTGATAGGTTGGGAACCTATCTCCTCAAGGCTTATGTCAGCAAGGTTCAACTCAAAGGGGAAGAAGATCACCATCATCCAATGCTATGCACCCACCAATGCGGCAGAGGAAGAGGAAAAAGAAGAGTTTTATAGCTCCCTACAGGCACTACTTTTTTTTTTGTTGGCACATAGTAGGTACTTAACAAATGCTAATTGACTGATTTGGAACAGAGGAAGACAACTAATTGTAAAGGGTTTGGAAATTAAAAGCTATGCAATCAATGATTATTCCATGTTGGCTTCTCCTTGCCAGCCAGAGCTCTTTTGGGTTTCCTTCCTCTATGTGTCCTCTGGGTTAATAAACTTACTTAAATATTAGCCTGAGCCAAACAAACAACTCTGAAAATAAATCTGTTGCTACCAAAACAAAAAAAAAAGCAACACAACAGGCATTCCAACATCAAATACAAATGAATTTGGGGATTCTTTGCAGCATTATTCTCCTATATTAGTCTCAATAGTAGACAGGTAAATGAGTTATATTTCTCCTATTCTGAGTATACAAGTGATTGGAGCTGTTTTAAAAATCAGATAAGCCACATCCTTCTACTCTCTCTGACCTGAAAATCTATTAACTTCAGGAATTCTTAAACTATTCTAACTTTCCCTGAAACTCATCCAGAAGCTGCAACAGCTGCAAACTGTAGGAGTTGACCACTCCTTAATATTGGGGTGAAGAAGTCACTGAGCCTCACCCTTCGAAAACAGCTTTGGCTGCAGCTCTTAGCCAAAGTTCAAGGCCTTCCTGATGAGACCTGTAGCCTTTAATTAATCTATTTGCCTCTGTGGGTGCTGTTGTTTCTTGGTTACCCAGACTCTCATATTTATATGGTGTCTGTCCCTAAGCAAACAAACATTTTAAATGAGTTATCCAGAATCCAGTTGTGGGAAAAGGAATCCAGGCAAAAAAACTAGTCAAACCTCTGTACCTGAGACAGTAATAATAGTAGCAGCTAATATTTATATCTTGCTTTTAAGGGTTAGAAAATACTTGACTTGCTTTATCTGATTGGAGTTTCACAAAAATATTGGGGTCAGGTCCCCATTTTACATAGGAGGAAACTGAGGCTAAGAAAGATAAAGCAACTTGTCCCAGATTGTAAGAGTTAAAACTAGAATTTTTGATTCCAAGTCTAGCACTCTATCTACTATACTACTTAGGGAAGCACAGAAAATCTCTCCCCACCTCCCCACTCCAAACATATTCCTTGCCTTAAAGAAGAGTCCTCTCTGCTTTACTAAGATCTATCTCCTCCAGGAAGCCTTCTAAGGCTAGACTATGGATTAGAACAGTCTCTTCTCCTAACATACTTTGTTATTATATTTACCATAAAACTAAATGCAACCAACATTTTGCCAAATGCGTAGTGCATATGTACTAAATGTCAGTTTGTATGATTTAAACCACTACCAGCTTTTGCTCACCAAGACCTTTCCTGATCTAGATGGAGAGAGTTTGAGATTCTTGAAGACTCTCAGTTTCCCTCTTCTGTGCATGGCTCATGACAAGTGACAGAATTCCCTTCTGGTCCAGAGAAATTCATTGGTAGCATCCATTTCTTTTTTGGCAGAGAGACACCAAGGATTACAATCACAAGGCATTTGACTATTTATTGATGATTCAGACAGTGGAAACACAAGTCTCTCTCAAAGAACTTAAAAGCTGTTGGATAGGGGATAGAAGACAAGAACACAATTTTGATGCAAAGAAGAACAGCATAAGTTAAAAATGAGAGATATAGAAAAAGTGTTTAAATTTTTGAGGAGAGAGGATACTTCTGCTTGAGGAAAGAGGCAGTCAGGGAAAATTTCATTGAACATAAGGCTACTGAGTTGGACCTAAAAGAGAAGGAAGTGCCTGAGGATTCTTCCCTGGGCAGGCTGCATCTGGAATATAGTCTGCCATTAGTAAAATTATTTTTTTTTGAAAAGACATTGACTGGAGTGTAGCCAGAAGAAGGTAACAAGGATAGTAAGGAAATGAAAGACTATCTTAGAAGGATTGGTGTAATAAACTAAAATGTTTAGTCTAAAGATGAGAGGATGTGGGGTGGGGAAGAAATAGGGAAAGAGAAGGCAAAACACAACAGTTGTACTCAGATACTTGATCTACTTTCAAGCAAGAGGCTGATGAGATTTTCTCTGTTCAGGCCCTAGACTAGAGTGGGAACTAGAGACAGATTTGGGCCCAACACAGAGAAAACTTCCTAACAATTAAAATTACTAAAAAAAATTGGCTGTTTCAGGAAGAATTACTGTTCCTCCTCACTGGAGGTCTAAACAGGATGAGTGAATACTCAATGGAATTTTAGAGAGGAGATTCCTGTTCAGGCAGGAGATGGAATAGATACAGTAGAGGCCCCTTCCAACTTGGAGATCCCAGTTGCCTTCAAGGGAACATAGGATGGGGCTTTAAAATCATAGGATCATAGGTTGAGAATTAAAAGGCACCTTGGAGGATATCTGGATGTTTCATAGCTATGTGACCCTGAGCAAGTCTTTTAACCCCCATTGCCTAGTCCTTACCATTCTTCTGCCTTGGAACTAATATGAGGTATTAATTCTAAGAAGGAAGGTAAGAGGTTTTTTTGTTGTTGTTTTTTCTTTAAAGGCAACTTGGAGGTCATTTAGTCTAACCTCCTACTTCTATGAATAAGAGAACTAAAGACCAAATAATATATATGTCCAAGGTCACATAGGAAATAATGGCAAAGGTGGGACTAGAGCCCAAATCTCCTGACTCTGAGTCAAGTACTCTTTCTACTCCCTTAGAGTAGCCCTTTTACCAGTAAATAAAAAATATTGAAATAATTTAACACATGAATCCATAGTAATGATAGTAATGAACCAATCAGAAAGCATCAGTTACCTTCATCCTGGTACCAAGCTACAAATGGCTGAAAAAATAGCAATGAATTTCACAAGTCTATCTCATGTATTACATACTCACCATATACCAGGAACTCTGTTAAGAAGTTGGGGGAAGAATTGAGTAAAATAAAAGCAAAAAAAATGTTCCTGCTCTCAATGAGCTCACAGTCTAGTAGGGTGGGGGAGGGACAGTAAAAGGAACAAAGAGAACATATAGAATAGAGATGAGGAGTTTGGAATCATATAACTAATTTTCTCTCCTGAAGGCTGAGTTTCAAAATGCACCATAAACATTTCCCAATTCAGTTCCAAAGTTTCTTTCTTGCTTTAGTAAACTGGGCAAAAACAAACAAACAAACCCTAGGCCTAGAAAAGTAGAGACTGGGAGTCAAAAAAGTGTCCAAATAGTAAATAATATGACTAAACTTAAAATTCTAATTAACTGGTCGTATATCATCTTTCTATGGATTGACATATTCCCAATTATTGGGCACATATAGAATCAAGCTGGCAAATGAAATATGGGCTGGCAAGATACTTTTTATACTGAGAAGTCCATCTGCACAGTCTTGGTGGCTAGCCCTCCCTGTTCCTTTTCAGGTCCCATAGTAGGAGATTGGTCGGGCCCATCTTTACTTTGGAGGAACAACTGAATGAAAACTGGACCATAGCCAACTGATTTATAATTGTGATTCAAAAGCTGTTCCAACTATAGCACCATCTCCACTACCACAATAATATCCTCCAAGAAATAAACACAAGGGAGGAGACAGAGATGAAAGAATAATCCTCACCAGAGTGGAGACAAGATGTCATCTACAATATCTCTGTTGACAAAACCTAGACAGGGCTGCCGTTGTTCCTCCAACCACCCCAAACTTTTCAATCCTGTTTATTTAGTGGCAATAATGAAAAATAAATAAATATCAGTAATCTGGAGCTCCTGCCTTAACACTTCCTTAATGAGATCCAATAGGTGGAGGAGGAAGGTAGATTCTATAAGAGTTTGGAGAAATTGTTTATATGATTTAGAAAGTTTCCATTAAAAATCTCAGTGATTTCAAATATATGATCAATGTGCAAAAATAAAGAAATAAAATAAAATCATACTCTTTTACATAACAATAGAAACATTTCTTTCTCATTTGTCCCTGATCTATTTCTTTTTAAAAAGGGGGGGAGGTATTATTGTTGCACTATTACTACTACTACACCACACACACATATATAAATATATCATATATTTATATTTACCTTTGTTTTAAAGAATGCTAAAAAATCCAGAGGCATACATGTTAACAAGCACCTGGCATGAGTTTAGTTGCTACAGCTGAGTCCTGCATTTAAATCTGATTTTCCTGTCAGCTAAAACAAAACAGAAATTAAGTTTCATATATAATTTTCTCTTTCTAATTAATGATAGTCTACAGACTTGTCTAGCCATTAAAGACAACCTATAGAGTGGAACTGAATTTAAAGAGAAATTTATGTCAGAAGTCTGTTTATAATAGATATTGGATTACATCATGGACTCTGGTTTTAGATGTGGTTTTATCAAAAACACAAACCCGTTAGTCAAATAGATATTTTTCTTTTGATATTTTATGAAAATTGAGAGCAAGACACTAAATTTTTGCATAATGTGTAAACCTAACACAATATGGACCACAAAATTTACTTTCAGAAAATATAACAACACAAGGGTAGAACCTCAAGAACCTAGAGGAGCATGCCCTTTTCGACATCAGCCTAACATAGATCCATAAACTCAGAAGGGTTGAAAGGAAACCTAGAGGTCATCTATGCCAACTCTCATTTTCAATATCTCTCCAAACACAACAAAGGGTTCCTAATCCTCTCTTATACAATGGCTCTGATTGTTAAGAGGTTATTCGTTATGTTGAAACAATATCATCTTCACCAAAATGTGTAGTTACATTGAGTAGCTTAGGAAAGTAATGAGTTATAGACACAGTTTTGATAATATCATTTTGGTATTTTTCATTTACCTCTATCTAGGTGTGTGCTGGGAAATGTTTACTATCTATTCTCAAAAAAAATGCCTGCACAATACATTTTAAATTTAATCTGCATTGTTAACACTTTCTCTATCATTTTCTAAATTCTAGACAATCAATAAACCAATGAAAATCAAGCCCTGATTTGTAGGGCTTGTAGTTTGCCATATATCTCAAAAATATAAATGCTCACAATGAAAACTTAATAATCAAATATTGGGAGCTGTTTCAATATGGTTCCACCAAGCCCCTGACTCTGTCTTAGGGCCTTGTTGCTAACTGGTGCTTTCTGATATAGAACTGACCACTGATTCACTTGGAGGTTTTACATTGTTGCCTTTACTTATGGGAAGGAAGGAAGGAAGGAAGGAAGGAAGGAAGGAAGGAAGGAAGGA
>NW_025360218.1:0-12142 GCF_016433145.1 Gracilinanus agilis | reverse complement strand
CCTTCCTTCCTTCCTTCCTTCCTTCCTTCCTTCCTTCCTTCCTTCCTGAAACCTCCTATCTTAGAGTTGATACTAAATATTGGAACCAAGGCAGAAAAGCTATAAGGGTTAGACAATTCGGGATAAGTGACTTGCCCAGGGTCAGATAGCTTGGAAGTGTCTGAGGCCAGATTTGAACCCAGGTCTTCTAATCTCTTGGCCTGGCTCACAATCCACTGAGCTACTTAGTTGTGCTCCCTTCCCCTACCCCCAATATAATTCTGCTTTCTGTCCAGGGGATTTATAATAAATCCTGATGTTTACATCACTTTTATTTATTCCTCTATTGATCTCCATATGCACTCCATCACATTTCCTGGTTTTCCACATGTAATTAAGTTTGAAGTTTCCTCAGTTTTTTCAACTGTAAAATGAGAAGATTGGATCAGATGTTCTTTGAGGTCTCTTCTGGCTTTATGGCTATAATCTGCGATACCTTTTAACTGATCTGCAAATACATTCTTAGGAATTTTTGATGAGTGCCTTCTATTCCTTTCTAGAAATCTCTCATTCCCTTATTTTATGATGTACTCTAGAAATTAACATTTTATTCTTAGACACCATCTCTTAAACTAGATTTTAAGAGAAATATGATAAGATTGGGGCACATGGGGCACATCTCAGCTTAAAGATTCCATAGCTCTGGAAACTTAGATCTTGACTCAGTTCTAGCAAATTTGGAATCCCATGCTGACTTCCTTCCAATATTCAGCATATGCTGGACTTGCCTTTATTATTGGCAGGTTAATCATACTATTATACTCACAGGGCTGTTGTGGGGAGAATTGTTTGTAAAACTTAGGCTCATGGATCTGGAGCTTAAAGGGAACTTAGAGGTCATCTAGTCCATATTCTTCATTTTACATTTAAGGAGACTGAAATCCCAAGAAGGGAAAATGACTTGACCAAGGTCACAAAGGTAATAATTTACAGAACTTAGCTCATAAGACTCCAAATCTAGAACTTTTCCCACTGTAACATACTGTCATTTTTTGAAATATGAAAGAATGCCAGGGTATGCAAATTTGTTTCTTTACTAGGTTGAGAAACATATAGGTTACCCGAATGCTTATATAAATATTTATATGTGCATTCTAGGACAAATGCCAATAGCTGTAAAATTATCTATACCTTTGAATAGTCTGAGGATTTGTATCCCTTCAGTAGAATGGATTGCTAATTTTGACTGATGTTAATAGCAAATCCAAATGCAAATTCAGCAGACATGATGAATTCCATTAGAAATCAATTGTTATTTGTCTCTTGAACAAGAATTTATTGAGTACCTACTTAAAGCTCAATGCTGTGTTCATTGGCTAAAACAAGGAGTATATGTCCTTTGTGGAGTATCATAAAGAGTAAGCATAATTTTTACTTTTTATTTTTTTGCAGGAAGCTGAAAGGATTGGACTAGGTAACAAGTAAGTGGTATCAGTGTATCATAGAAAGAGTATTATTGAATCTTAGCTCAGAAGACCCATGTTCATATCATGACTTTGCCATTTGCTGCATTTGTCGCCTTGAGCAAGACACTTCTTTGGGCTTCAGTTTTCATATTTGTAAAAAATAAAAGTAGGACTAGGTGCTACCTAAGGTCCTTCCTAACTTTAAAGTTGGACTATCCTAGCCTTATTAATTTTCTCCTTTTAATACTCCCCCGCCCCATCACCATGGATTTATTTTATATATATCTGACATTTGCTTATCTAAGAATAT
The DNA here is from genome assembly GCF_016433145.1 of Gracilinanus agilis. Taxonomy (NCBI): domain Eukaryota; kingdom Metazoa; phylum Chordata; class Mammalia; order Didelphimorphia; family Didelphidae; genus Gracilinanus; species Gracilinanus agilis. Next base: position 10,387 of record NW_025360218.1, on the reverse strand, counting down.
GTTGCAACTTGCTCAATATTAATTTCTTGAGGGTAGAGAGATGAGAAGGGTCTCATCTTCTTGTACCCCTCATGCCTACAGGTAGAACAATATCCAGCATAGTTGTTGGGTAATAAATTCTTATTAATTGACCCTACAGGGCAGAGCTGGTCTTCAGATGGGTGGAAGTTACAGGGAGGTGGGTTTGGCTTAACATAAGATGAAGTTCCTTAACAATTAGAGCTGTCTGTAAAGAAGAATGGGCTACCTTAGGGGGTAGTGATTTTCCTATCACTGCAGGTGTTCAAATGAAGGCTAGATTATCACTTGCCAGGGATATTGTTCATGCGGTTTGTACTTCAGGTGGGAGATGAACTAAATGCTTTCTTGTGTTGTTTCCATGTCTAGGACTCTAGAATTCTAATAAGAATTTTCCTCTAGGTCTCTTTTCTCAAGAAAGAGCTAAATGTCATTATAAGGTAGGGTATGATGATACTCAAACATGCAATATAAAAACATGGTGGAGCTAAGACTTTAGCAGGATGTGGCAGTATATATAGTTTGCATTAATGGTGGAGGTCTTTCTAAGCATTCTTGGGAGGGGGAGTAGTGGGATCAAAAGCCTGGAGTTGAGAGTAAGCATGGGACCTTCAGAGAATGGTAATGAAAATGAATTTGTGGGATCAGTGGGTTTGCATTAGGAAGCAACAGGAGATGGGGATTGGGCAGGGCATGGCAGAGCATGTAAGCTCTGCTACTTACTCAGGGCTAAGGCTGAAAAATGCTAGAGTTTGGGCATTCTGGGCTGCTGTAGGGCTCAGCCAATCCAGTGTCAGCACTGCACCAACTACCAATGTGGGGAGCTCCTGGGAACAGGGGCCATCAGGTAGTTCAGTGGGGGGTAAATTGACCCAGGAGTGTGAGTATGTGTGTGTGAGTGTGAGAGTGAGAGTGTGAGAGAGAGACAGACAGAGAGACAGAGACAGAGACAGAGACAGATTTTGGAGGGCTTTGAAAACCTGGTTGATTCCTAGAGAGCGTGGAGAAATGGAGAGAGAATTGAATTTAGAGTCAATAATACATGGGTTTGGGAGCAGCTGGGTGGCTCAGTGGATTGAGAGCCAGGCCTAGAGATGGGAGGTCCTGGGTTCAAATCTGGCCTCAGACACTTCCTAGCTTTGTGACTCTGGGCAAGTCACGTAACCCCCCATTGCCTAGCCCTTACCAGTCTTCTGCCTTGGAACACAGTATTGATTCTCTAAGGTGGAAGGTAAGGTTTTTTAAAAAAAGAATACATGAATTCAAGTCTTACTTCAGATAAGTTACTAAATATGTGATACTGGGTCTTTATTATGATATTTTAAACTTTCTATGCCTCCATTTTTTAATCTGTAAAAACTATTTAATCTGTTCTCCTCCTCCTCCTCCTCTCTTACCTTCTGTCTTAGAATGAATATTAAGAACTGGTTCCAAAGTAGAAGAGTATTAAGGGCTAGGCAATTGGGATTAAATAACTTGCCCGGGTTACCCAACTAGGAAGTGTCCGAGATCAGATTTGATGGCATCTGAGGGACCTTCTGATTCTAAATCTATGAATCCTATGGTGATTCTTTAATCAATGAGAAACCTTGGTATGTGATGTAGAAATCACATAATTCAACGCTTACCTACAGTTATTTGAGAAGAGGAATGACATGATGAAAACAGTATTTTTGGAAGAATTATGGAACAGGAATGTGTAGGATGCATCAGAGTGAAAGGAGCCTTAAGTCAATGAAATCACTTAAGAAGTTATAATAGAAGCATGAAGTAATGAAGGCCTGGTGTAGGTTTGTGGCAATAAGAATAAGTAATAATAGTGTATTGGAGTTCAAAACGTCATGTGTTTTCTGCTCAGAACCCTCTGGTGATGGGTCAGTTAGTTCTTGCTTCTGAAGGTAGTTGTTTCTCCTTCCTTCCTTCCTTCCTTCCTTCCTTCCTTCCTTCCTTCCTCTTTTCCTTTTTCTTTTAAATCCTGGGTTCCCCAATCTTGCCAAGGTTGGAAGTGTAGGGTCTACTTACTGACCTCCTTTTACCAGCATAGGAGCTTTGACCTGCTTTGTTTGCTTAATCTTCACCCCCTCCCTCATGCCTGAGCTCAAGAGTTCTGCTAGCTTCAGCAGCTTTAGTAGTTGGGATTTTAGGCATGTTCCACCATGGCTGGCAAGAAATTTTTTAACAGTTAGAACTGTCCAAAGGTAAAAGAGTTGCCTCATAAAGTAATGGGGTTCTCTTTAATTGAAGTTTTCAGACAAAAGCTGGATGATTTTTTTGTGGCTATGCATAGAAGGTTTCTTTTTTTCTCACAAATTGGACCAGATGGCCACTGAGGTTCCTCCCAATTCTGAAATTCTATGAGTCTGTGAGCAACTTCCAGAGGAATAAGCATATATTTGAAGTATATTCCTAGGTGATGAAAATTCAGACTAAAAAATCTATTGTATTATGTCTTAAAGAATATATAATTTTTTATAATAGTAATAATGAGTTCCCTTTATCATTTCTTTAAAGATCAAGGGTTTCTTACCTGGTTAGTTGGATAAGGGGAAGCCCTTCAAACTAAGGAATTCTGGTTGCTGGAATAAAAGGGTCTTTTCCAAGCTGCTATGATTTGATGACCCTTATGTACTTCCTGCTCTCCCCCAACTCTATGTTTTTTTCTTCTTTTTTTTAAACCCTTACCTTCTGTCTTAGAATCAACACTATGCATTGGTTCCAAGATAGAAGAGTGGTAAGGGCTAGGCAATGGAGGCTAAATGACCTGCCCAGTATCACACAGAAGAATCTGAAGCTACATTTGACCTCAGGACCTCCTGTCTCCAAGCCTGGCTCTATCCATTGAGACACCTAGCTGTCCCCACTCTATGTCTTCTTGTTGGAACTGTCAGCAATCCCTGGAAGGGCACACTAGTGGCAAAAAATACCAACCTACTCTCTCTTTTCCCAACTGCAGTGAGGACCATAAGGACAAACTTGAGATATTATACAATGCAGGCAGAAGTGTCTCTGAGGATATGCCATCATTATAATGGGATTTTGCTATAATTGGTGAGACTTGCCCATTAATATATATTTTGGTGATAGAAGTAATATGGAATGGTAAACATGGTGCTGGGTAAGGAGTCAGGAATCTGGGCTCAAATCCCACTTCTGACAGTTATAAGCCAGGTGCCCTTTGGTAAGCCATTTTACTTCTATGTGACTCAAATAATTCCTTAGAACTTATCTAGGAAAGTACATACAGATTCTGATATGCATGATAGAGGGAATTCCCATGCTAAAAGTTTCCCAAGTTGATGAATACTAATACCATATCAATAGAAATGGTTCCTAGTGAACTTTAAATAGTGAAGCATTTGGAGGGTGTTTATTGGCTAAACCAGCAATGGATTAGGCACTGACTGGAGTCAGAACGACCTGAATTGAAATCCAGCCAGAGACATTTTACTGTGTAATATTGAGCAAGTCCCTTCATCTCCTTCAGTTTCAGTTTTCTCATCTGTAAAATAGGGACACTAATAGCATCTATCACCCAGGGTTGTTATGGGGATGAAATGAGAAAATATTTGTAAAAAAAAAAAAAAACCACTTTGTATATCTTAAGGTGCTATACAAAAGCCTTATAATATTATGGCTACATATATATTGAGGTAGGTAGGTAATGAATGAACAGGAGAACTTATATCAAAAGCAAATAACAACCTAAGACTGCATTTACAAGTTAAATTGGAACTTACGTTAAATCTTGCATTACTTGTTTGTCTGGACCTTTTTTCTGCTAGTAGATCCTTGACTGTGTGTTTCACTCTGACACCTTGATAGACCCTCTTGCTGTAGTCTCCTGGGACTTAAACAAATAGTTCCATGTTAAAACAAATGAAGTCAAGGAAATTGAACTTGGCCTTTGGACAATGTTTTAAGATGAAAATTGTAATGCTCACTAGAACTATAGCCATCACAGAATATTTTAGTTAGATGAGAACTAGGGATCCTCCAGTCGGATTCAGGATTGAGAATCTTTCTCCAGCATTCTATATTGTTGGATATCTCTCCGAGAATACCCCTGATTGATATAAAAGTCAATATCTACAAAATGGTTTTGTTCCATCATTGGGCAGCCTCTGAATAGAAAGTTTTTTATGTTAAATGGAAATTTGATTTCTTTGTATTTCTACCCATTAGTCCTACCCACTCCTGCCTTTGGAGCAACTTAGAATTGGTCTATACTCTTTTAGGGGAAAATGACCTTTAAATATTTGAAGCTTGCTATCGTGCCTCTTGTGTTTTCTCTTCCATGTCAAACATTTCACATTTCTCACAATTCATGGTTTCCAAACCCTTTATCATAGTATTATTGTTTCTGGAGATTTTTTGTTTGTTTTTGGACAGAATCCAGTTTGTTAGTGTTTGTGTAAACTTTTTTACTTAGTTAATGTTTTAGTCATAAGATATCAGTGTCTTTAAAGTTCTATTACTACTTCAAATGAAGGAAAAAGGAAGCTGAATTAAGCTGTAGAAATAAGAATGTTAGTGTCCTTATGTAAGAGAGTAGTTTTTGAAAGGCCCAGGACTTAATTGCAGAAAAGAGGCCAATGAAAGAGGTGTTAAATTAATTGGAAAAGATAAATCCACACCAAGTGATCTCTTTATGAGGTGTAAATTAGCCCCCGAATGATTCAAAAGGACCATAAGTCAGTCAAAGAACAAAAACTTTTTTTTGAAGCAGGATTTGAAGTTGTCTTCTTGATTCCAAGTCTGATATTCTATCCACTCTATGCACTTGACTCCCTACCAATTTTTAAGGAGATAATTTTAGGTTATTTATTTACTTTGGACAATCTAAAAAAACCAGAATTTTTGAATTTAATAATGCCAGCAACAAAGTGACAGTTTTGAGGGGATATTGTGGTATAATAAAAAGAACACTGGACTTTAGACTGAGGAGACTTTACTTGAATTCTGACTGTGACTTTGGGCAAGTCATATCATCTATATAAGTTTCAGTTTCCTTGTTTGTAAAATGGAGTTAAAAATACTGGCAATGCTGACCTCATGGAGTTATTATTTTTTTTTAATCTACCTTCTCTCTTAGAATCGATACTATATATTGGTTCTAAGGTAGAAGGGTGGTAAAGGTTAGACATTGGGGGTTAAATGACTTGCACAGGATCACTCATCTAGGAAGTGTCTGGGGTCAGATTTAAATCCAGGACCTTCATCTCCAAGCCTGGTTCTCCATCCACTGAGCTACTTAGCAACCCCCAGGATTATTGTCAAAGTCAGTAAAATAAAATTATGAAAAGACTGGAGTACAAGACACTCTATCTCCCAGCTCTGCATTTTCCTCTTTTAAATAGTTTATTATTGCCTTATGGTTCTTGTCTTCTACCTCCTTATTTTCTGTTGTGCCTCAATCTTAGAAATACTAATTCCTGGAAGAGGTACAGAGGATAGAAGTACTGCTCATTGTAGTATAGCATAGCTCATTACCATCCTTTGCTCTTAGTCATATATTTTCCTCCCAATTTGCCATGAAATGCCCTCTCTGGGTTTATACCTTTCTGGATGTCAGTTGCCCCTAGAATTTCCAATTCCTTTCTCCTGAGGCAATTGCTGTCAATGGAGGCATAAGATTCACTGCTACTGGTCTCTCTAAGAAATAATTCCTGTAGATTATACCCATTATAACATCTCCATCTCCCATTATGGAATTTTCTCTCCCCTGTGGAGAGAACAACTCCTATTACTGAATCAAGGTCACACCATCTCCTTTCAACTCCAGCATTGATATCTCATCCATTCTCCTGTAGGAACTCTTTTCCCTGAAACACTTCAGGAGTTATTTTTCTTTCATTGTTTATTATTGACTTGATCAAGGTACATCACACTTTCCTCTCTATTTTCTTTCTATTCTGTACTCTTTTTTACACTCTGTGATTCTCTTATTTAGTACTCTTCACCCCCAACCCCAATTTGATTGACCTATAGAATGCTGTGAGTTTTAGTTCATGGTATTTCAGACCTTTTCCCCCACCATCAGTTTTTCTGTTTATTTTCTGCTTTCATTCTTGTCTCTTTGTCTCCTTTTATTTTAATTTAAAACCCTTCCCTTCTGCCTTAGAATCAATACTGTGTATTGGTTCCAAGGCAGAAGAGTGGCAAAGGTAGGCAATGGGGGTTGAGTGACCTGTCCAGAGTCACACAGCTGGGAAGTGTCTGGGGCCAGATTTGAACCTAGGACCTCCCATCTCTAGGCCTGGCTCTCCATGCATTGAGCTACTCAGCTGTCCCTCCTTGTATACTTTAGAAAGAAATCTCTCAATTGGTTTGGTGTATTTAGTTGTTGTTCTTTATCCCAGAAGTGTCTCAAGGTTTTATTTTTCTTGTGTAGTAATTTATCTCATTACTTGTGCTTTACTTGATTGCTGCATTTGTTTACCTTTTCTTTATTTCTGTTGGCTGAGGTGTCTAAAAAGCAAATTGTCTGCCTACATCTGGTTCTCTTTATAGTACTACTTCAAATATCTCTTTAAAACAATTGAATGTCTATCTTTTGTTATCTTTAGGTTTGTAAGGTATATAACCTCAGGGTGCATCTTGAGCTTTTGTTCCTCATATAGCATTATTGCATTCCCTCCTACTGTTACTGGCTGATGTCAAATACTCTCGATTTATTCAGAATTCCTTTCCTTTATATTTGAAGGTCTTTTTCCTGGATGTTTACAGAATTTGTTTTCTTTAGAATTGTTTAACTTCTATGTATATTGGAATTTGCTTAACAGGAGTTTTAATTTTAAAAAAAAAATTTTTTTTTAAACCCTTGTACTTTGGTGTATTGTCTCATAGGTGGAAGATTGGTAAGGGTGGGCAATGGGGGTCAAGTAACTTGCCCAGGTCACACAGCTGGGAAGTGGCTGAGGCCAGGTTTGAACCTAGGACCTCCTGTCTCTAGGCCTGACTCTCACTCACTGAGCTACCCAGCTGCCCCAGGAGTTTTAATTTTGATTTTAAAGTACTCTAAAGATTCTTTTAGTTGATACTTTCTTTTCTCAGTTTAGATGTTTAGGGAAGTTTATCTTGTATTATTTCTTCCATTATGGTTTTCAGAGGTTTTTTTAACTCCTGTTCTCCTGAGAATTCCATAATCCTTATGCTGTCTTTATGCATTCTCTCTTTCTTTTTTTCTTTTTTTCTTTAATAAACCTTTACCTTCTATCTTGGAGTCAATGCTATATATTGGCTCCAAGGCAGAAGAGAGGTAAGGACTAGGCAATGGGGGTTAAGTGTCACACAGGGTCACACAGCTGGGAAGTGTCTGAGGTCAGATTTGAACCCAGGACCTCCTGTCTCTAGGCCTGGCTCTCAACCCACTGAACTACCCAGCTTCCCCCTATGCATTCTCTCTTTGGGACCAACATGTTTTCCTTGAAAAGAGATCATTTTTGCTTTAAACATTATTGCTTTTTCCTTCTCTTCTTAGAGATTGCCATTTATTTCTATGCATTTGTGTTACCAATTAATTGCTTTCTCGTTTGGTCTTTGGTCAGATTTTCCACTTTGGGTTCAAGTTGTCTATTTTTCTGGATCTTGAGTGAGAAGTGAAGGCTGAAAATATAGATAAGGAATTATCTATGTGAAGCAATAAGTGAAACTATCAGATTAGATGGGTTCTCTCAGAAAGCAAAAGAACAGCAGGTCAAGGACTGAGACTTTGGGAATACTCTGGGTAAGAAAACCAAGAGGAAGGAAGGTATCATCAAGAAATATGGAGGAAGAATGGCTAGAAAAGAACAAAATCATGTAGGGTTAGGAAAGTCAAAAAAGAAGAGAGTTTTGGGAAATAGTTGTGTCAAAAACAGTGTCAAATGAGTGAAAATGAGGAGAATGAAGGAGAAAATATTCCTTAAATTTAGCAAGAAAAAGATAATGGAATAACTTCAATTGAATATTATATACAAAAATCCTATTATAAAGAACTTAGAAAAGAATAGATGGTGAGAAAGTAGAAGTAGTGAAATAATATCACTGAGCTAGTGAAGTAAAGTTATTAAGAGGATTTTAAGGGATATATAGCAGAGAGCAAATTTTACTCTACAAAAAGTAGAGGAAAAACAATTCAGTAACATAAGGTGAGTTAAGATAAATAGTGACTTAATGAAATGTAGTTCAAATTGTTGCGTATGACAATTGGTCGATCAATTAATATTCATTAAGCATCTGCTATGGGCCAGGCACTGTGCTAACTGCTGGGAATATAAAAAGAGGCAAATGACAGTCCCAGCCATCAAGGAGCTTGCAATCGAATGAGGAAGATAACATGCAAATAAATATAGTGAAAGCAAGATTTTATAAGATAAATAGAAAATTAAATGAGGGAAGGCATTGGAATTAAGATGAGTTGGGGAAGGCTTCCTAAGGAAGGTGGGACTTTAATGAGAACTTAAAGGAAACCAGAGAGGTCAGTAGTTAAGGAGGAGGAAGGAGAGTATTCCTAGTATGGGGGATGGCTTGAGAAAATGTCCAGGGATGAGGCATGAAAAAGCAAGGCCAGTGTCATTGAATAGAAGATTATAAGGTATAAGGAGACAAGAAGAGTAAGAGGCACAGTAGGTTATGAAAGTCTTTGAATGCTAAACTTTTTTTTTGTATTTGCTCCAATAGGCAATAAATAGGAAGCCACTAGAGTATATTCAATAGGGGGTGATGTGATTAGACTTTGTTGACTGAATAGGGGATAGATTTGGAGTGGAGAGTGTCTTGAAGCAGGTAGATCCACCAGCAAGTTATAGAAAAAATCCAGGTGTGAAATGATGAGGACCTGGACCAGAGTGCTGGCAGTGTCAGAGGACAGAAAAGGGTACTTTTGAGAGATATTGCAAAGGTGAAATTGCATGCCTTAGCAACAGCATGGATATGGGACATGAGAGATAGAAAGGGAATCCAGGATGACTCCTAGGTTGAAAGCCTGAGGGATTGGGAGGATAGTGTTGCCCTCTATAGTAATAGGAAAGGGTTCTCTTTTGGATATATTGAGTTAAAGATAATCTATTGGATATCTAGTTTGAGATGTCTGAAAGGTAGTTGCAGGTGTGAGATTGAAGATCAGCAGACAGATGAGGGACAGAGAGGTGGATCTGAGAGTCATCATTATTGAAATGGTAATTAAATCCATGGGTATCGATGAGACCATCAAGTGAGTGGTGTATAGAGGAAGAAGAAAAGAGGGCACAGGACAGAATCATGAAGGACATCTCTGATTAAAGGGCATGATCTGGAGGGGGAACTGGCAAAAGAGATAGAGAAGAAGCAGTCTGATAGGTAGGAGGAAAACCAGGAGAAAATGGTATTCTGAAAACCTAGAGAGAAGAGAATCATCAACAGTGTTAAAGACTGAAGAAAGGTCAAGTAGAATTAGGATTGAGAAAAGATCACACTAGGTTAGACAAGTAGGAGGTTATCATTAACTTTGGAGAGAGCATTCATGTCAGGATATTCCTCTTGTTTTTGAGACTTCTAAAACCTCTTTGTCTTTTTTGGAGAGAAGACAATATTATGTATTTTGACAGTTTTCAAATTATGTCAGTGATCTTACTTTTGAATGGAGCACATTTTGTCTTAGCATTGTGTCTATTTAAAGAATCCGCACCTGCATAGATCAGGCGGGAGCTTAAGAGCTTTTATTCAAATATTCTAGGTACATGCTTACATTCAGATCAGTTGTTGAGAAAACAAAGACATGTTTCCAGGCAGAAAGCACAAGCAAATTTATTAAGAAGAATAAAGCGATCCCTTAGTACTGAATTTTTTCCTTTACAGCATTGTAATGACACATTTGCCAAATGACCCATGATGAATCCACTTTTTCTTTTCTGAAATCTCTCCACAGTTGCACAAAATAAAGCCCACGATGTATGAAATGGTCTTTCTGTTTAACATGCTGATGCTGAAAATTATATCCAATATTATATAAGTAATCCAACATTTTTAACAATTTAGTTTAAAAATAAAACCTTCTTTTGACTGCCTTTAGTTACTGGATATCAAATATAGTTCATTTTATTGTTTAGTAGCTATATTATTCCAATTGGCCTCATGTATTTCCTGGCTAAGTGACCCTGGGCAAGTCACTTAACCCCAACCACCTACCCCTTGCTGTTCTTCTGCCTTAAAACTGATAGTGTCAGTTCTAAGACAGAAGATAAGGATTTAGTGGGGGAAAAAGAAACTATATTATGTTGTTCCCTCTAAGAAGTAGCAAAAAAGCAAGTTCAGATTTTTAAAGCAACAGATTTTTCATATAGTTTGTGAAAATTAAATTCTTTCTTCCTTCCTTCCTTCCTTCCTTCCTTCCTTCCTTCCTTCCTTCCTT
>NW_025360217.1:0-1109 GCF_016433145.1 Gracilinanus agilis | reverse complement strand
GGGGGAAGTGCGGGGGGCAAAGGGGAAAGGAGGAGCATGAATCATGTAACCATGATAAAAATGAATATTAATAAATGTTTGAAAAAAACCTTACTTTCTGTCTTAGAATCAATACTATGTATCAGTTTCAAAGCAGAAGAGCACTCAAAGCTAGGCAATTGGGGTTAAGTGACTTGCCCAGGGTCATACAGCCAAAAAGTCAAATCTGAGATCAGATTTGAGCCCAAGACCTCCCATCTCCAAGCCTGGCTCTCTATCTGCTGAGCCACCTAACTGCTCCAATTATACAATTTCTTGATGACATGTTTCACTCTTATTCTCCTTTAAAGTTCCTAATTGATTAAATGTTGGAGTCTGCTTTGACCTACAACATACCTCTTCATAGCCCTTTGAGTAGTATTCATCTTTAGATTTTCTGAGGTAATTATCTTCCATAGCTCATTGTTATATAGTGACACTGAGAGAATGTTGATATTTAAAAGAAATACATTGCCTTCATATGAGAGGTTTGGTTTTCTTAACTTTAAGAGATTTACAATTTCCCAAATGCAATCCAGACTTCCTTTCAACTTTGGGCCCAACTTACTGTCCACCCATACCATTCATCTGATATACAAATTGATGAACAAGCTCTCTACCCAAAGGTATATTGATATCTGGGCAACGAAAATTCTTCATCCACAAGGGCTTTCCTACATGGATGGAAAAGCTAAAGTTCTTTGAATAATTAAAGATCTCTTTCAGAGGACTCTGAAGTGTTCTTGGCCTTGTAATATGATCAGCACAATGCTATCCATAAACAGGAGCATTTGGAAGAAGTCACCAGTGATGAAAAATACCTGTTTGATCTGGACTCTATACTGGATATTCTCTATCACACTGACAACCACCTTCAGCAAACATGCAGCTTACTTCATGCCTCACCTGATGTGATTGAATAGGATTATTTGCCTTATTGAATCTTCAAAAACATCTTAAAAATTGACCATATCAACAGTCTAACAAACAAAAATCACATGATTATCTCAATAGATGCTGAAAAAGCCTTTGACAAAATACAGCATCCATTCCTATTGAAAACATTGAAAAGTATAGGAATAGAAGGACCC
>NW_025360216.1:0-1740 GCF_016433145.1 Gracilinanus agilis | reverse complement strand
TCTATAGTGCACAGAGTGTCTACACTACACTACAGCAAATGTTTCATCCTCGGTGTGCGGTCCCAGACTTCTCTGAATGTGGCTGCGTGTCATCGAAAATGGCTACTCGTGTCATGTGTCATAGGTTGCCATCACTGGCCTACAGGAAGCCTCCCCCAAACCCTCTTCGTTCCAGTGCCTTTCCTCTGGTAACAATTTCCTTTTTATCTAGAATAGAGTCTGTTTTGCGCATACTATCCGTGTGCATATGGTCTCCTCCATTAGACTGTAAGCTCCTCGAGGGCAGGGACTGTCTTTTGCCTCCTTTGTATCCCTGGAGCTTAGCACGCACAGTAGGTGCTTGATAAATGGTTGTGGAAAGAATGAGCAAATCATTAAACTGTCTCCTAAACCCTCCATCCCGTTGCCAGATTCATAACAAGATTTTTAGAACGAAAAGCTTTCCTTGCTCTTACAGCCCTTAATGCTCTTTCTCTAGAGCTTTTTCATTTTGAAGGCTCAGAGCGAGCGACTTTATGATCCCAAACCGGGACTCTGGGGCATCTCACCTGATTTCCCAGCTCCCAGCCCTGGCCCCGCATGTGGCGGGTTTGCCCAGTTGGCAAAGCCCCAGATGAAGTGTGAGATGGTCTTCCTCCAGCGCAAATTTGACTCAGGCACCTCGGAGCTGCAGTCAATTTAAGGGGCATGAGATCATGTACTGAACAATTCCTCCCAGGCAGACCAGAGAGGCCAAGTTTTTTACTGTCTCCTGGACACCAGTTTCTTCCATATCCCACATGGAAAAACCTTCATCTGGATAAATTACTGGGAGGATACAGGCTCTCAAATTGCCTGACCCCATCCTAATCCTACCTCTGACACTTACCAGCTGTGTGACCCTGGGCGATCGCTTAATATCTCTCTGACTCAAGCAAGTTCCTAGGATTTTTCTACTAAGTCCTAGATGGTTTGATGAAGGGAGACCCTCATTAGGAGCCTCCTCATTAATGAGTGCAGTGCAGTGGATAGAGTGCTGGAGTCAGGAGAATCTGAGTTCAAATCCAGCCTCAGATACTTACTAGCTGTGTGACCTTGGGCAAGTCACTTAACCTCTGCTTGCCTCAATTTCCTCAACTATAAAATGAAGACCCTAGAGAGGGAAATGGCAAACTACCTCTGTAGCTTTGCCAAGAAAATCTTATGGGATCATTAAGAGTCAGACTTGACCAAAAATGACAGTAATAACAGTGCCCTGCCCTCAAGAAGCTTTCATTCTATTGGCAGGGGAGGAAACAGACACCCAAGTATACAAAGCTGTAAGAAGCAATTTGAGTAGGGAGAGAGCATTAACAAGGAGAGAAAGTTAAAGTTAAATGTAAGAAATGGCAAAAAAAAAAAAAATAGAAAAGCTGCGAGCCAACCCCAAAGTCTACTTAGTGAATGAAGAGTGAAGTGAATATGGCTCATAGATTACAGGATAATAGGGTCAGAGATTAGATCTGGGAGGGATCTCACTGGAAAAGGTCATCAATTTTGAGCTGGAGGGAGGAGATGGGATGGTGGCACATTAGGAGTTATCTAGTATAACCAAGGTGGCCCAGTAGAAGAAGGACTCAGTACTCTGGAGTCAAAGAATCTGGGTTAGAATTAGGGTTAAATTCTAATCCTAGCTTTGCTTCTTGCTCCCCTCCTGACCCTGGGTATATCCTTTCTTCCTTCCTTCCTTCCTTCCTTCCTTCCTTCCTTCCTTCCTTCCTT
>NW_025360215.1:0-5298 GCF_016433145.1 Gracilinanus agilis | reverse complement strand
TCTCTCTTTCTCTCTCTCTCTCTCTCTCTCTCTCTCTCTCTCTCTCTCTCTCTCTCTCTCCCCCTCCTTTCCTCCTTCCCTCATCCTCCACTATTGCAATAACCTCCTAAATGGCCTTCCTGAGATCAGTGTCTTCCCTCTCCAATCCATCTTCCATATATTTATTAAAGGACGCTGTCTAAAATATGGGTTTAATCATGCTTTCTCAAGACCTCCATAAGCTTACTGCTTCTTAGATAAAATACAAACTCCTTTATTTGGCTTTTAAAGTCCTTCATAATTAATGCCATCCTTCCTGGGCTTATTCCACATTACTCTTTTATAACACACTCTACAGTGTAGGTAAACTAGCTTATTTGTTTTTCTCCACACAAAACATTTGTCTTTGACGTTCATGTCCTTGCACAGCCTCTTCCCCATGCCTAGAATACCCTCTCCTCCTCATCTCTGACTCATTGCTGTTCATCTTGATCTTCTCAGTTACTAATACTCTTTCCCCCAATTATTTTGTATCTGGTTTGTAAATTTTTTCTATTTAATATTCTGTATATATGTTCCCTGCTTCCCCACCACCACCAGTAGAACATAAACAGGGATTATTTCATTTTGAGGTAAATATTTTGAATGAGAGTAGTGCATCTTGGGAAATGAATCTATCCTCCTTGTCTCACCTGTGGCCCAAAAGAAGACTAGGGAACTAATAAAACTTAATAAAACATTGAAGCAAGGCTTGGAGTGAACCCACAAAAAGTTGCAATAGCAAGAGGGAACAGGAGAGAGGAAAATGAGGAATGCATGGGAACAGGAGCAGAAGAAATACCTGAGAGCAAACTGGATCAGAGGGTCAACACATGGAGAAGCCAGAAGCTTCACCTACCAGAGACAGTAGCAGCAGTGATTATACCAGAGATGAGGCTCAAGCTTGATGAATGATTCTCACCATTCTCTCCTCCCTGTCTATTTAGACAAGGATAAACCACCACTACAATGACAACTACAAACACCAAAACTATGATTCCCATTTCCCTGTCCTCCCTTATTTCTAGTGGTGGTGCATAAACATGGCTCTTTTTTATGGGTCTGTTCCCATTGCTTATGTGCATGTCATTATTTATGATTAGCACTGAGGTCTCATATTTTATAGAATACATGAGATAATTCTGGCTGTTAGAAGGGGGAAAGAACCCCATTTTCCAAAGCACCTGACAGTTTTGTTTTTATAAATAATCTTATAATTCTACTGAGCAGAACCTTAATTCTGAATTTAGGAGTTGACTTGAACTTCCCCTAGGAGAATGAATTGACTGGAGCCTACCCTGGTAGGCTAAATGTTGCCCTTCTAACCTGAAGGAAAAGGGAGCTAAGAAGGACCACAGGAAAAAGTCCTGCCTCTGAGCTACCTGCCCAGGAGGTAGTGTTAGGTGTTTGATCTGTGAGAGTACTGACTCCAAACCCTTTCTCTCTGGGAAAAGGAAATGAAGAGAGCCCAGATCCCCCCTTTCCTTAATCTATAGTGACAACTGCTATTTACATTTATTTTGGGGTACTGGCACATAGATACTTTATAATGCTTTAAATAAATGGGTAGAAAGTACTGAACCTGAGGATTGTGATTTGAGAAGTCCAGTTCACTAAGCATTCCAAGAAGATTCAAAATTATTTATTGGCCTCAGTAACTTTTCCAGTTGATTACTGAAGACATGCTCTTTACAATTACTATATAATAGCTGAGTTTACCTCTCAGGCAACAGAAATGCAATGTATTTAAGTCTCAAGAGTCTTAAAGACCAAGGCCAAATTTTCTGAGACTGTGTTTTATACTTCCAACAATCCTTAACAGTTATTTAAAAGGGGACAAAAAATTGGGACAAAAAGGGAAAAAAATCCCAAGGTCTACATAAAGGACTAAATAAAAGGTAGAATTATTATTCTCTCCTTGTCCAGGTTACCTGAAGGCTGCAAGTAACTGTCTCCAGGGTTGGGAACCCAGCAACATTCAAAGGAAAAGGTCAGGGCAGGGAGTGGATTACATCCTAAGACCAGAAACTACACCAAGGAAACTGTACTTGGAGACTAAAGAAAAACCTTTCCTTAGACAGTTTATCAGAATGGATTTGTTGATATTCATGGCAAGGAGACATTTCAACCTTTCCCAGGATTTCCAAGGGCTTGTGATGGAAAAAAAATCATTCTGCTCCCCCACCCCTATCACCCCACTCACCTAGGACCCTTTGCACTGGACTGGGCAATTAAAGAAAAGATGGTGGATATCAGCTCCAAGGATATCTTTTCTGTGCTCTCTCAGCTTTGCAATAGTCACTGGCTGAAAGCCACCAAATTCTGACCAGGAGATTCTCTTGGTTTCAGCTGTTTTCTCACCTTCCAAAGAAAAAAGCTTGAAGCTGTGGGGAGAGATGATGACAATCTTCTGCACCCACAGAGTAATTAACATCCTCAGAGACCCAAACTGGTCTTTTTATGTTGTATTTTTTAAGCCTTTTCCTTCTATCACAGTTTCAGTTCTAGGACAGAGGAAGAAGGCAAGGCAATTGGGGGTCACACAGCTAGAAAATGTCTGAGGATAGATTTGAACCCAGGTCCTCCCTACACCTGGTCTAGCACTCCATCCATGGAACCACCTAGCTATTCTGACCCAATCTGACATATGAATAGAGTGCTGAACCTGGAATCAGGAAGATCTGGCTTCTAGGAATGCCTCTAGTCCTGGCTAGCTGCTTGATCATGAACAAGCTACTTAACAATTTTGAACCTTATTTTTCTCACTTGTAAAATGGGAATGATATCTATAATATTTACCTCATCCCTTTTGAGTTTCAAATGAGATAATATACTTAAAATACTTTGGAAACTTTATAGGGCTGCATGAATGAATGAATGACAAAAGTACTTACGTGCTGCTACTAGCAGTGCAGGCATAATACCTAGCTCTGGCCATGCAAATATAAAAAGGGAGATAGTCCCTGCCTGCAGAGTTTACATTTCAGTGAGGAAAGACAACACATAGAGAAGAGGATAGGCAGCCACGGGAGGGAGTTTTGGAGAGGATGGTTCATAGGGAGGATCCAAAAGGCAAATCATTCCAAAAGTAATGATTTTGGTTACATAGAGGGAATAAATGAATGAATGAATGAATGAATGACAGAAAAGGCATTTGTTAAGCATTTGCCATATGCAAAGTATCTACTGAGAACTGGAAATGCAAACAAGAAAAACAGTTTTTGCTCTCAAAGAATTCCTATTCTAATGGAGGAGAGATCACTTACAGTAGGTTTTTGCTGGAAAAAGGATGAAAAAGTCCCATTGCCCTTAGGGTTATGGTGAAGAATAGGGGAAGGACTGTTAACCCAGTGGTACGGCAGATGGCATATAAATGTTAGTAATTACTATTATTTGAGATTTGATAGTGTGGGGAAAATTTACAAAGTGCGTCTCCCATCCTACCTACTTTGATTCACTTTATTATCCTACCATATCTTAATTTCCCAATAACAAATTCTGACCAGGGAATACAACAATGAAAATGCCAGCCTGTTACCTGTGATTATCCCTACAGCTTTCTCCTCCAGTCCACTAAAACTGAGTGGTTGGCTTATTGTTATGTCACATCAAAGTAGATCCTCTCCTTATCTCCACCTCCCTATCCATTCCATAGCTTGAATTATACTGATTGCTTTCTTTACTATTTATTTTTGGTCTAGATTCAATTTCATCCATTGAAGGAAATCACTACATCGCTGTAGATAAATTGATTTCTCTGAAACTTATAGTCTTAGAGAGTAGTTGGGACACTGAGAAGTTAAGTAGTTGACTCTGGGTGATATAGCTCTGTGTATCAGAGGCAGGATTTGAACCCTTTATGGTCTTCCTGACTCCTCTCTCCATTATACTATGTGCATACATTGAAAGGTATAATAATAACTCATATTTCTATAAGTTATGAAAGATCACAGATCTAGAGGGGGGAAAGATTTGAGAGTCCATCTAGTATAGCACAACTTTACAAATGTGGAAACTGAGACCCAGGGAAATCATGACTTGCCCACCACTACACAGTAAGCATTTAGAGGTCTGATTTGAACCCAGGTCCTCTGACTTACTTCACAGTCAGTGCTTTTCCCCCTCTTATTAACCTGCTTCTCTTTTCAAAGCACTTTCCCTACAACAATGCTGTTAAGGTTCAGTCTACATCATAGATGAAGAAACTGATTTCATGGAGGTTACATAATTTTTCCATGGTCAAACAGTAAGTGGATTGGTTTTCAAACGTATACTTTCCTGGTTCCAATTGAATCTCATTTACACTCCAGCATTAAAAGGTAAAAGACAATACTTGCCCTCAAGGAGCTCATAGTCTAATGGGGGAGATAGCATGCAAGCAACTATTTACAAACAAGATTCATACAGAATAAACTAGAGTTAATCAACAGAAGTAAGGTGCAAATATCAAATGAATTCCTATCTGAGAAACATCATATAAATGTGAACTCTTCATTAAGGGTAGCTTAAAGATCTGTCTGTCTGTCTATCCTTTCTCTTTTATGCTTTCTCTCCCATAAACACACGGATAGTGACTAGAGCAGTCCTACCTCTTAAAAGTGCAAAGTCGAAGCCTGCTTCATGCTCTTCAGTCAAGATCTTGTGGGCTATTTGCTTTCCCATCTTGGATAGGGGGAGAGACAATGTACAGTAATTAATTTATCCACTAATCTCATCTCTCTCAGAGATTTCACTGTGTGCCTGTCTTTTTACCTCACTAAAAGCACCCCATCTTTAGGTTTCACCTTTTGCTGGACTTATATTTCTAGAATCAGTCTGCTACAAGAGAAATGGGCTTATTAGTGGGAGTGATTTCTAAATGGAGGCAAAACATGCCATCTACTCTAAAAGAATGTTCCTAACAGGTGAACTCACGAGGAAGGAAAAAACCTTTTCTCACCCAGTCAATGTTTAAATTTATTTTGCTTGACTAAATATGTTTGTTTTAAGGCCTTTTCCCCCCCTTTCCCAATGAAGGATAGGGTGGGATAAGGGAAGGAGAGAGGATAAGGACACTGTAGCAAAAAAGAAAAAAGGAAAGAGAGAGAGAGGAAGAAAGAAAGGAAGGAGGGAAAGAAGGAAGGAAAGAGGGAAGGCAAGGAAGGAAGAAAAGAAGGAAGGCAGGGAAGGAGGAAGGAGGGGAGGGAAGGAAGGAAGGCAGGGAAGGAGAAAGGAAAGAAAGGAAGAAAGAAAGAAAGAAAGAAAGAAAGAAAGAAAGAAAGAAAGAAAGAAAGAAAGAAA
>NW_025360214.1:0-3542 GCF_016433145.1 Gracilinanus agilis | reverse complement strand
GAGAGGGAGAGGGAGAGGGAGAGAGGGAGGGAAGGAGGGGGAAGGGGATATTTTTGAAAAGTTAGGCTTTAGAAAGGTTATTTTGTCATCTTTGTGGTATATGATTTAGAGAGGGAAAATCTTGACATATAATTAAATTAAAAATATTTCTAATTTGGAAGAGTTCTGAGTGGGTATTTAGACTGGCCAGTCCATGAAAAAAATCCCTAATAAAATTTCAAACTAGGGGTCATTAAGCCTTTACTTAAATGCCTCCAGAGAGATGAAAACTGCAGTCTCCTCAGTCTATTCCACTTGTGGATACTTATAATCATAATGACTTTTTATTCTGATATCACACAAATTTGCCTCTCAGCAGGTTCTAATCTTTGCTCCCAGCTCTGCCTACTTGGAACTGACAGAATAAATCTATTCCCTCTTTCAAAGTCAATTACTTAAAAACTATAAGACAACTACCATTTCCCCTACAAATTATCTCTTTCTGAAGCAAAACATCCATAGTTTATTAGCCCAGAATTATATTATATTGTTAACTTCCACAACAAATTTGTACAGTCACAATGAAACTCCAGTTGGTAAAACTTTCAAAACCTTTTTTTGTTTTAGTTGAAGATCTCTCTAGCCAAATTTGTCTTCTTATAAAAATATATTGAGTAGATTTCTTCAATCCTATGCTAAGATGTTTATTTTATTTTTTACATATTGATTCAGTTTTTAATAATGGTTTTCTGACATTATGCAATCCACATTTTCTCCTTCCTACTTGTACCCCCTTCCAAAGAGGTAACATAATATAGGTTTCTCATGTGTTATCATACAATTTGTATTTCCATGCTCATTGCATTCTGAAAGAAGACACATTCTATTTACACTACAGAAAAATTTATGAAGGACAAAAGTGAAAGTGATATGCTTTTTAATCTCTATTTAGACTCCATCATTTCTCTTTATAGAGGTACATAGCCTTTTTTGCCATTTGTCCTTTGGAGCTTTACTTGATTCTTGTATTGTTGATAATTGTAAAGTCATTCAAAACTGATCATTTTTCATTATTGCTGTTGTCTTATATGATGTGCTCTTGGTTCTTCATTCTTCATTTTGCATCACTTCATATAAATCTTTCCAAGTATTTTTTGTGATCACTTTGTTCTTCATTTCTTATGGAAGAATATTATTAAGGTATAATCATGAAGCACAACTTGTTCAGCCATTCCCCAACTGATGTCAAGCAAACCCAAGTTCAAGCAGTCTTACTACTATGTAGTCCAGTTTGCATAAAAGTGTAATCTTTCACACAAGAAATGTATATGTTATTTAATCTAATTCTTAAATATAATAAAATCAAACTACATTGACAGCAATTGATTATTTTTTATGTCTCAAAAAGAAAATATTTGTGAAGTGGTTCAATATTCCTTATAAAAATGTTGACTAAACATTTAAAAAATAATATGCTCTATAATGTCCCCAAGAATTTCAGTAAAGCTAATTTTTCAGACTCTTAATCACCCTACATTTTTTCCTTTTTTATTTTTATTTTGAATATTTTCCCATAGTTACGCTTCATGTTCTTTCCCTCTCCCCCAAACCCTCCCACCCCACCCCCATAGCCAATGCACAATTCCACTGGGTTTACATGTATAATTGATTAAGACCTAATTCCATATTATTGATAGTTGGACCAGAGTTTAGTGTCTACATCCCCAATGATATCCTCATCAGCCTATCCTTCATTTTTAAAAATGTGATAATATGTGTCCTTTGACTTAGTGTGAAATATCTCTTTGTATCCTTATATTTTTAAATTCTATTGTTTTTTCAACAACTTTGATCCTTTCAGTACTTAAAGATTAATTGTTGGTTGATACAATAAGTAAAATTAGGTGTTGTGCTATCTATCTCTTTATATATGTAAAACCAGCTGCAATACTTTCTCTCAGAGGAATTATAAATATCCTTACTATGTATTTAGAAGGTAGTGGACTCCTTGAATGAGTTTGTTATTCTAAGAAGGCTTTGTAAAGATTCTGGAAGTTTTTTGTCATTTTGTAGAGAATATTAATTTTAAAAACTGAACAGAGAAAACACAGAAAAGGGACTATCAATACTATTTTTGAGAGAATGACATTTAATCTATTTTCTTTTATAAAAACACAAAAATAAATTTTAAGGGAACATTTAATTGATATCCTAAAAGAACTAAATGTTATAACTTCAGAATTGAGGAGAAGCTTAAAACAACTATGAAAATCTTATTTCTATAATATTGGATAATATGACAGAAAAGGAAAATGGAAAATATTGGATGAGATATGGGAATATTGGGACCCTAATATATTGTTGATAGAACTCTGAACTGATCCAAACATTCTGGAGAATAATTTGAAATTATGCTCCAACGGCTTAAAAATTGTACATATGCTTTGATTCATCAATACCACTATGAAGTCTATATCCCAAAGAGATTAACAAAAGTACAGGGTCCTATTTTTGCAAAAATATTTAGCAGCACCCTTTCTGTTAGCAAAGAATTGGAAACTGAGGGAATGTCAAGAAAATAGGGAATAGCTGAATAAATTTTGGCAAATAATCGTGACTGAATATTATAATGGTATTAGAGACGATGAACAATATGATTTCAGATGAACATGGAAAGACCTACATGGACTGATGCAAAGTGAACTGAGCAGAACCATAAGTACATTGTACACAGTAACAGCAACATTATATGATGAACAATTGTGAATCACTTAGCTCTTCTAAGCAACACAGTTATTCAATATAATCCCCAAGGAATCATCATGAAAAATGCCATCAGCCTCCAAAGAGTGAAGTGATGGAGTCAGAATTCATATAAAAACATACTATATTTCACTTTCTTTCTAAATTAAAAAAAAGTTTGAGTTCTCTTCCATAAAATGACTAATATAAAAATGATTTACATTATTGCACATATATTGAAAAACTGAAGAAGGTCTAACAGTTGTCAAAATAATTGAAGGTGACTTGGATCTTTCTCATAAGTGACACATTTTAAATAACAATGTCTTTGTTATATTTTTATTTGATATGGCTTAATTCTCTAATCTTAAATAAATATAAATGTTACTTGACTACTGACTATAATTTATTAATGTTTTAATATGCAATAAAATTTTCAAATACATTATTTACAACATATCAAGAGTGAGAAAGATCAAAGTCACCGCTAACCATCACCACAACTGCTGAATACAAATATATGTATGTACATTATATTAATCTATCTATCTATCTATCTATCTATCTATCTATCTATCTAATCTGTCTATCTGTCTGTGTGTCTCTCTATCTATCTATATGTGTGTATGAGAGAATTTTTATTAAATTCAACATATTAAAATGAAATGAATTGAATAAACTATAAATATTTTAGGTAGAGAGAAGTACTGGTACCAATTAATTTATGAGTGAATTATATTGAGCATATTAAAAGCAATATATATGTGTGTGAAATGTGTATATATGACTTTAAAAGAAATAAATCATTTAAAATATTCTAC
>NW_025360213.1:0-7522 GCF_016433145.1 Gracilinanus agilis | reverse complement strand
AAAAAAATGTTTTATTAGGGGTAAGGTTCACATCATATATCTCTTCATAGCCTCATAGCATGCTGCATTGTATAGAATAGACACTTAATAATTTTCATTGAATGAAATGAATGAATGAATATAGCAAGGTACTTCTGGTACTTCTCCTGGTACTTCCAATAATAAGTACCTTTAGAAATGATCCAATAGCAACCTGTCTCACACCAAATTCTATGCTAATATAGGTCATATTACAGGGAAGTTCCTGGGTATGACAGTTTGACACTTCCTCTTTTTTCTCTAGAGATTTTTAACATTTTCAACCTCATCTGTAATTAATGACTTGTTGACACAGTATGTTTATGCCATAGTCCTCTCTCTTGCTTTAAAGTGTCAATGTAACCAATTATCATTAACATTTAAAAGGCACTCTACTAATCAGCTCTCTAAAGAAGCCTGCTCCCTGCTTACCATTGAGACTCCCTACTGGGACAGCTTGTCCTCTTAGCTCATCTCCAAAGGACTTTCCATAGAGAATTCTGGAGACATCACTCTGTTAATATAAAATACAGCTCTATATATTATTAAATATAATATCATGTCTATTATTCATACTCCTAGTGCTTGCATGTAAAGATATATATTTTTAAAGCACTTCTCTCTAACATTGTAAACTTTCTTAGCCTGTGTCACTCTCAAAAGATATCCAATTAACTGAGGAAAGAAATGGGGGGGAGGATGGAGAAAAAAAAAGGTTTGGTAAAAATATATTCTATTTTTCTGCATTTAAGAAACCACTATGATACTATATATAAGGCACCACTCTAGACATGGAAAGGTACATAAAGAAGGGATAATCCCCATTTTCATGGAACTCATCATAGTAGAGGAATGAAATCGAAGGCTAGTGAAAGTATTTGTGGGCAAGCAACTTTTTAGAAATCTTTCCCTGGGCTGTGTCAATACCTTCCTTCAAGATTTGCAGAAGTCCAGAATTCAAAGGGTTGCTAGGCAACACCTTTCAGACCATACTCCAAACCAAACTAATTAGATGGTTTTACCTGAGTTTCCAACAGTTGCTAGGCAACTCTCAAACTAGTGCTCTCTCTCTCTCTCTCTCTCTCTCTCTCTCTCTCTCTCTCTCTCTCTTCTCTCTCTCTCTTCCCTCCTTCTCCTACTCCTCCTCTACCCCCCTTCCCTTCCCTCTCTCCTATCCCTCCAAAAAGAAAGGGAGAAGATCCCGTTAATAAAAAAATTTCTAAGATACATCTATCTTTCTAGTTTCATGAGAGAGGTCCAGGAAATATTACTTTATGCCACTGCCAGGGTCAGAAAGAGTTCTCCTAACCTATAGAATTGAGGTCTGCTTTGATGGAAAATGGCTAATAATAATAATAGCTTAATAATTATCATTTATATTCTGTTTACTGTGTGTCAGGCACTTTTCAATTATTTGATGATAACAACAATTTTGGAAGGCAAATGCTATTACTATATCCTGAGCAAGTCATTTAACCCTATTTGCCTCAGTTTCCTTATCTGTCAAATAAGATAGAGAAAGAAATGGCAAACCACTCCAATATCTCTGTCAAGAAAATCCCAAATGGGGTCACTAAGAGTTGGACACAGTTGAAACAACGGAACATACTATGATCACACAGCTAGTAAATGCCTAAGGTCAGATTTAAGTTCAGATCTCCCTGACTCTAGGCCCAGGGTTCTATCCACTGCTGTCCCAAAAATGACCTAAGGAAGAAGAAAGTCAAGTGAAAAGCAGGATCTGACGTTGTCAACAGATTGATGTAGACAGAGAATTCCAGAAGAATTGATCGATCAAGGCTTGGCCTTCAGTATTGGATAAAGAGAACTTCAAAACTGTCTTTACATGATTCTGTTTGAGGAGTCTCATGCAAGACTTTTCCCAAAAATATCAAATTGCCATAGCATGTGATTTTAAACTTGACCATTAGAGGTTCAATCCTTGTGATCTTTGAAGATCTTTCCATATTCAGGAACACAGTATTAAAATGCAAATAGTCAAAGGAGAATTAGCACTTTTTAAGCCCTCCAAGCCTCCAGAATCTGCTACCCCCCAATTCTATGTAGGGAGCCCCAATCCTGTGTAGTTATTTTTGCATCTAGTTCCTAGTTTGATTATACGTAAGACACTTTGTCCTAAACCAATGACCACATCCTAGCAAAATGCCATCTCTTCTCCTCACCAGGCAAAACAAGAAAGATTCTTCCCTAAATGAGTTCCAAAATTCTTTTATATTCATTGCTTCTATTTTAACTTCTAAGGCAAATTACATTTGTACTAGAAGAGGCTGAAAAATACAACTAATAAGGAATGTATATCCATGACAAATTAGGAGATAGTAAGAGGGTTCCTAGGTGATGTTGATGAATTTCCATAAAAACCATATTTATAGGTATAGGGAAAAAAATTGTGGATATGCTTGCTAAAATAGGGTCAATATATTGGGAGGGGGTAATTCAAGACTAAAGAAGAGTAAATCAATCAAAAAGCATTAATTCAACACCTACTATCTTCCAGGACTGTTGTGATATTTTCTTTTTTTAGGCATTTTTTTTTTGGTAATTTTTTTAAACCCTTGTACTTCGGTGTATTGTCTCATAGGTGGAAGATTGGTAAGGGTGGGTAATGGGGGTCAAGTGACTTGCCCAGGGTCACACAGCTGGGAAGTGGCTGAGGCCGGGTTTGAACCTAGGACCTCCTGTCTCTAGGCCTGACTCTCACTCCACTGAGCTACCCAGCTGCCCCTGTTGTGATATTTTTAATGGTAAAGAAGTCTGCAAATTATCAAATTTACTTTGATTCTTGTCCAAAATATAGAATGTCATTAAAAAGATGCTTGATGAATATCCAGAAAAGAAAGTCCTCCCAAAGAGGCATCATGGCATCATTAATAACAAGTCATGCTGGGGGCAGCTGGGTAGCTCAGTGGATTGAGAGTTAAACCTAGAGACGGGAGGTCCTAGGTTCAAATCCGGCCTCAGACACTTCCCAGCTGTGTGAGCTGGGCAAGTCACTTGACCCCCATTGCCCACCCTTACCATTCTTCCACTGAGGAGCCAATACACAGAAGTTAAGGGTTTAAAAAAAAAAAAAGAACAAGTCATGCTAAGTTTATCTTAATTGCTTTTTTTATAGAATTATAAAAGTCCTGGATCTGAAGAATGCTGATATTTTAGATTTTTAACAGGATTTCATTAAAAAAAAAGTCTCATGCTATTCTTATATAAAAGTAGCATGACTCAAATCCCAACCAGCAGATCAAACTAGCCTCCTCCTTGCCATCTACCCTGTTCCTTTAAGACCACTAGACCTCCTAAGACTCACTTAATCCTCTCAGTTTTGGAACTACCTCCTTGGGGCTATGATGTTCTAGAGTTTTTTTAATCTGCTAATAAAAATATATATTGACCAACTATATCAAACTAGCCCCAAATCCCAAGTTCCAGACTATGCTTTACATCCCATTTAACCACTCACCTTAATCTCCTTCCTATCTCTCCTGCCACTGCACACGCCCCACCGCCACCACCATCGCCATCATATCAGCTTCCTTCCTCTTGTTCAGTAACAATAACTCAATCAAAATGAGCATAGTTTCTGAGAAAGAGCATGTTAATGACTAATTCTCATCCTTATGATTTCTTAAAATCAAAGCATCCATCCCTAACCATCACGTTCTTTTATGTACTGTTTCCCACACACACACACTATAATGTAAGCTTCTTAAAAACTGGAATTGTTTTGTTTTGGGTACTTGTATCCCCAGAGATTAGCAGAGTGTTTGGCATATAGTAAAATACATATTAAATGCTTTTCATTCATCCATTCATTCAAAAGATGGAGAACTGATAAGAGGAGCAGGAGTCAATAGACCCAAATGGTAATAAAGTTCAGAGCCCTGTAATTACAATAAAACCATTCCTTCCTACTTTTCTTAACACACAATACCAGGTCAGCAGATAAGGTAGAAGAACAGATGGCCCCATCTGAGGTGGATTCTCCATAACTTCCTCCAGAACCCGTTTGGAGCCCAGGCCATGAGAATATCCACTTAGCTAGAACTGATCATATTGGGGGTAACAATTTTGCATCAGTAACATTGAATTTATCCCTAAATTCCAGATCCAAAAGAGAGGACCCAGATTGGGTTCTGATTGGAGGTTGTAACTGGACACAGCAAGTGAAAAAAAGAAAATAACTGAGTATAGAAGAAAAGAATATCACCATTCCCTGAATGGTATACAGCAGCTAGATTTTGTGAAGCTCATTTACCCAACCCTAAAACAGTCTCATGAAGGACAGGTGAGTCATTGATGCTCTCAGATCATATGCTAGATCTGTAGTCAGGAAGGTCTGAGTTCAAATCTAGTCTAAGACACTTAATAACTATATGACCTTAGGCAAGTCACATATCCTCTGCCTGCCCTTATTTCCTTGGATGTGAAATAGAAAAAATAGTAGTACCTATCTCCCAGAGTTGATGCTAAGACAGAAAGTAAGGATTTGAAAAATAAATTAAAGTGTAATGGAAAAAGTTTTGAGGATAAGAGGAGATATTTATAATTTATAAATCTTAAAATCCTATTATTATTATTATCATCAGCATCATTGGATATAGCACCAGTTTCAGCAACAATTGCTTTTGTTGAATGAAAAATAAATGCTAATACTGAAATATTTTATTGTTCTCAGCTAAGGACCCAACCACGTCCTTTCCTCATTGTGATGAATCAGTGATCCATGCTTCTCCCTAGGAAATGAATGCCAAAGACTACCTGCAACCTTTTATATTCTACAAGTAAAAACGTCGTGGGTATGCATTAA
The DNA here is from genome assembly GCF_016433145.1 of Gracilinanus agilis. Taxonomy (NCBI): domain Eukaryota; kingdom Metazoa; phylum Chordata; class Mammalia; order Didelphimorphia; family Didelphidae; genus Gracilinanus; species Gracilinanus agilis. The sequence continues at coordinate 2,679 of NW_025360213.1, read as the reverse complement.
TATCAATGTAGTCTCACTCTTTCAACCTGCAATAATCCAGCAGGATCAATCTGCAGCAAGATGTGAGGAAGGAGCAGGTAGGTAGCACAGTGGATAGAATAGAAGAGCATCAGGTCTGGAAATGGGAGAATCTGAGTTCAAATCTGGCCTCAGACACTTCCTAGTTGTGTGATCTTGGGCAAGTCACTTAATTGGAATTGTCCAGCCCTTGCAGCTCTTCTGCCTTAGAGTTGATACTAAGACAGAAAGTAAGGGTTTAAAAAGTAAATAAAAATGTAATAGAAAAAATGTTGAACTTAGAGTAAAGAATCTAAATTCGAATTCTAATTTCCACCCTAGGTAAATCACCTAATTTCAGTTTCTTCATCTATAATATGAAGGCAATGAATTAGATGACCTCTAAGGTCTCTTCCAGCTCTAGATCTAAGGTCTTATAATCCTATAAAAATTTTTTAAAACAAATTTTAAACTGTGTGGTGTGGGGACTATTAAGGGAAGGCAGAGTATTAGAGGTCAATATATACTAAAATAGTCAGAGGAAGCTACACGAAGGAGGTAGGACATGAAGGATGTGAGACCTGAAAAATCCTGGCAGAGCAGGGAAAAGTATTGGATTTAAAGTATAGGAGCTCTATTTACTATACATATATGTGTAGGTGTGTGTGTGTGTATACATACATATATACATAAATATTTATATTGATTTAATGATATAATTTTATTAGTATATATAATAAATAAATATAATAATCAATATACATTTAATAATATAAATATATATTTAATGAACAAATAGCCTCATCTTTATGAATTTGACTATCTTCATCTGTAAAATAAGAATAATAATACTTATCTACCTTACAAAATTCTTCTGAGGAAATTGTTTTGTCAGTCTTAGGGTGCTACATTCCAAATGAGTTCCATCAAACATCATCTAATGTTGATGTAGGCTAATATTAGTAGGAGGAGGAGGTGCATTTTAGAATGATAAAATTTTAAAATAGACTACATATCCTGGGACTCTCTGCCATAACTTCCTCAGACACCCCCCACTTCCTTTGTGGAAGGTGTTGGAGGAAAGTATAAGAAGAAACGAGAGCAAGAGTTATGACGCTTTTTTCCCCCAGAGTGCATTTTTCCCCAAGAGGGCCTTTTCCCCTACGATGGAGGGGCACTTCTGGAGAGCCTAATTTCCCTAGCTTTCCCTGAACTTTCTTTACTCCCTAAATAAAACCCAGTTAAATACCCCCGGAGACTAGCCTGACTTTTTTCTATCTCAAGATCCTAAACCTGCCCTCCAAAGGGCTCGGGTCAATTTCCCACCAGGGCTACCCCGGCTACCTTCCTTCTCCAATCCTTCCTCCCTTCTTTCAACCAAACAAGGAATAATAACCATTAGTTATCAGGATAATGATCAATAACTGAATCATTTGTGTAACTGTCTCTTTTAGTAGAGATTAGGGCTGTCCCCAAAGGAATAGCACCTCTAGAGTAAGAGCTACCAAGCTATTTTCTGGACCCACCTTTGGTGTCCATCTTTCATCCAACTCTCACCCTGTGTCTCCAAGAAGAGATGGGTTAATCTTGACTCTAAATCCAATACTTTTCCCTACTATGGCAGGATTCTTCAGGTCCCAACTCAAGTCCTGTCTCCTTCATGTAGGCTCCTCTGACGATTTCAGGATATGTTGGCCTCTAAACCAGGTTGGGGGTAACTAACAGGCTTTAGACATGTTGGTGAATTAAGGGGTTACCTACTCCAATTGTATGAAGTCTTCCCTCAGCAGAATGGGCAGATGAGAGCAATTTGTTCCAAAAGCCATGAAACAGGCACCGTGGTTCCCAAACTTTTTTGGCCTACCACCCCCTTTCCAGAAAAAATATTACTTAGCTCCCCTGGAAATTAATTTTTTTTATTTGAATAGCAATTATTAAGAAAGATAAATGCCCCTATGGCCATTACCACCTCCCTGGATCGTTGCAGCACCCACCAGGGGGTGGTGGTGCCCACTTTGGGAATCACTGGCTTAGAGCTTAGTCAGACATTGAGGAGGTCATGTTCATCCCCTGCATCCAGAGTCACCACCATTCACCCTGATTTTTGTCCTGCCACTGGACTTCAGTGTCTCTGGAAAAGAGAATGAGGCTGCTGCCTTTGTGCAGCTCTACTTATCTAAATCCAATTCATGCTTGAATCAAGACATCACACTGTGATTTCATTGGTTCTCTTCAAAAATGAAGGAATAACATTAAGAAGAGACTAGACTTGTTCATTATTTCACTGGTTTAGGGAACACTTCAGGGGAAAATTCCAACTCCTAGAGGAAGTCAGTACTTTCTATGCAACCTCCAATCTTAAAAAGCTGCCTAGAACCTAAAGAAGCTAAATGTTTGGCTCAGGGGTTTAACTCTTTCTGGCCCTAAGGTTGACTCTATACCTTGCTGCCTGACAGTGATGAGCCAAATTCCCCCAAAATAGATCATATTACAAAGACAAAAGTGAAATGCCTAGACATGAATTGATCAAGATATCCCTTCATTTCATCAATAGCCACCACTCCAGCACCCAGGATTAGCCCAAAAGAGTTCAAATTTAACAGTCCCCAAAGACCCACATCTGTAAAAATGTGGATTAAGATTTTCCTGATGCATTCCCAACAGGAAAATAATAGTATCAAA
>NW_025360212.1:0-2195 GCF_016433145.1 Gracilinanus agilis | reverse complement strand
AGGAAGGAAGGAAGGAAGGAAGGAAGGAAGGAAGGAAGGAAGGAAACAATTAAAATCATATTTTCTTATTACAAATCCAGTGCTATTGTCTACCATGAAGTTATTAGTATTTCAACACAAGTACAAGATACACAAATTGAAAACCCATTTGAATGGGTTTGGGATGATGTTTCCTGTTCCCTGAGGTCCCCACTCATCCCATCCCTTACACCTCTTATTCCTCCCCCACGTTAGCAAGGCCTTGAAGTTCAGTAAAACAATAGAGGAGATTCTCTCTAACATAAGTGACCAGAGGTTCCCTTGAACTCCCCTTTTCAGGAAGCACACTCAGGAAATATTGTTCAGAGGAGGGAACAGACCTATAGGACATCCTTCCCTTGCTAAGCTCCAAGCCTGAACAGGCCCCTTCGATTCCCTGAAGCCACTGAAAAGGTTCTCTGGAGTTGCTGTCTGACTGAAGAGCTTTAGATTGCTTCATGACTCCATTGACCCAAGAACTGTGATTTGTGAAACCCCAAATGAGATTACAATGAATCAGACACAACTGAAATGATTAAACAACAAATTTAAATTTCAGCTAGTAAAATGCCATCTGCCTATCAATAATTAGTTAGTTAGATGAAATTATCTTGACTATTTCTTCTTTCCACTCTAAGATTTTGTGATCTCATACATGGTTCAGTGGAAAGAGCATGAGATTTGTAGTCAGAGTTCCTGGGTTCAAATCTTAGCTGTGCTACTTACTACCTATGTGACCATGGACAAGTCAGTTAAAATATCAAGACTTCAGGGACTTCCATTATAAAATTTGGGCCATGTCTGGAAGGTCCCTGCCAGCTCCAAATATATGATCCCTAAGATTCTTTCTGTTAAGATTCTTGCAAGTAGTACTTGAATCCTTGAACTCAATAGACTAGAGTAAAGTTGATGAACTAGGAACTGTTGTCACAGTTGCTGGAGTTGCCAGCATGGATGTTTTACTTTTTCTTTCCTCTCTCATTTAGTATGAAAGAGGAAAGAAAAACTTTAAATTCTCTTCCATCTGTAACATTCTACAGTTCTATAATGAATGCCAGCCATCTCTAAAATGAGGATAATAAGAGTATTTTACCTCACTGGGTTGTGAGGATGGGGGACTGAAAGAACAAATAAATAGGGTAAAAAAGCATTTTTGAAGCACTTATTGCATGTGAAACATAGCATTAGGGATGTAAATAGAGGAATTGAGTCAATCTCTATTCTTAGTACTCAGAATGTAATTCTGGGGGTCAGTACTTTTTTAAAATCAATTATAAGGCAGATGGAAAGGCCCAAAGTCTTAAGAGTTTATCAATGAGACCAATGACAAAACTGCTGAGTCTTTAGGTTATGTAAGTAGGTCAGATAACAACGCCAAGGAAACGCAGGTTATGAAGGCAGGGAAGATAGGAAAGCCCACTGTGGGTCCTTCATCTCATCAGAGGAAATGCAACTGTTGCCTCCTAACTCACCCAAACCCTCTGAGCAGTCAAGCAGCCTGAGCAAAGGAAGAAGGCTAGATGAGGGGATGCCAAATGAAGTAATGTATTTAACAAACTTTAAAGTAAGTATCCATCCTGGTTGTTGCCCTCCAGGGAGAGAAAAAAAGGTAGGGGAAACCTTCACCTAAATCTTAAGTGCTGATATGAAGCTTATGGAAAAGAACAGCTAGATTCCTGGCTATTACATTTTAAAATACAATAAAATTTTATTTTAAAATGTAAAAACCATTTTTAGCACAGGGGCCATAGGACAAGAGGCAGCTGGCTGGGATTTAGCCTATGGGCAGAGGTTGTGGCCAAGAAGAGAGCTAGAAACCCAGCCAGGCAAATTGGTACTGAGAGAGAGCTTAGATAATAAACCCAGAAGTCCATATTCATACAGGCTGTAGCCACTCTAATAATACACCACTGGTGATCTCATACTGTTGAAAGCTTTGGCTTCTTTCGAGACTGATTCAAGTATACTTCCTTCTCCAAGAGTACTTTCTTGTTTTACACAGAGACAGAGAGAGGTGGAAAGAGAGACACACACAGACAGACAGACACACAGAGACACGGAGGTAGAGAGAAAGAGAGACGCAGAGACGCAGAGAGACAGAGATGGAGACAGATAGAGAAACAGAGAAAGAGAAGGAGGGGAGAGAGAGAGAGAGAGAGAGAGAGAGAGAGAGAGAG
>NW_025360211.1:0-5813 GCF_016433145.1 Gracilinanus agilis | reverse complement strand
AACTGCAGGATTCTCTGAATTAAATGGATATGATACAAAATCCTTGAACAAAGCCAACTGACTGGGTGCTTTCTCAGTGTTTAAGTGAGGATCTGGTTTGGTTTGGTCCAGAGGCCAGAAGGCTCTCGTCACTGATCCCTAACACGTAGAGACCAGTGCCATCATTTCATGGGATTCTCCATTCCTCATCAATTTTGCTCTCCTCCAGTGGAATGAAAACTCTCTCTGCCTCCCCCCACATCCATCTTTTATTCTGGATTTTCTGCTTGTAAGGAGCAGAAAATAGGATTAGAAGCCTGATCCTCTTTGAGAATGACCTACTAGGGAGCCAATAAACAGTTCTCCCAAAGCCTGTGGTGCCCACATTCAAATGGGGCATAAAGTCCCTTCAAGAGGCAAAGATGTTAGAGGTGAAACTCATTGGTCCTCCCTGAGCCTGCGTGCCTGCTCCTCCCAAGAGATGCTTTTCAATGACTCCGACCTTGTTCCGTGTTAACGTCCGACAGTGGCGTCCTCCTACCTCCCCTGGGGGAGAAGATTCAGTTCTTAAGCAGGCCTGATGCACAGAAATCTCCTGGAAGCTCAGCCTATGGTTTCCCTTTTTGTCAGTTCTCCTCATTATCCCTACTTACAGCCCGCTGCAAGACGGTGAACAATCCTTCTCAATTCTAAGGCCAGACGGTTGCCATGTTCCCGTTAAGCCAACCTGTCATTGCTAGAGACTTTTCATCTTTCCCCATAAATCACCTCCTTCGACCTCTTCATCATTTATATTGAAATTCCCTCCCGACAAAGTCACGGGGCCTGCGTGCTACAAGCCACCGCAGAGAATCCGGCCGCTAGAAAGCACCCTTGTGTGTCCAAAAGGCACTTTTCAGTTGCAATCTGTTTTCAAGATTAACAGATAAAATACCTCCTATCAACCTGCTGAAAGACTAGAATTTGGCAGCAGTAAAAATATTTGTGATACTCTCGGGCTTCTAATATATCCCTTCTCAGTGCCTGGGTCTGGCTTAGATTGTCTCCCCCTTTCCTGTCCTGATTTTCAATGCTCCCATCTATCCCCCTACACACAAACCTCTCCCCTTCTCCCCCATCCCTCATTTCCCCAACGCCCTGGGAAGGAAAAACTACTTCTGGCTCTATTTGTGATACTTTTATTTCATCCAATTGTATTTTTGTCTTTTCTGTATTCTCAGTGCCTGACACATAGTAGGCATTTCATAAAGGTTTATTGACTTGACTGCCCATAGAATCCCATTACACAGAACAGCAAGGTAGCTCTGCAGATAGAGTGCCAGGCCTGAAGACAGAATGATCCTGGGTTCAAATTTAGACTCAGATACTTCCTAGCTCTGTGACCCTAGGTAAGTCACTTAACCTCAATTGCCTAGCCCTTATTGCTCTTCTTCTCTGGAACCATTACTCAGTAACAATTCTAATATGGAAGGTAAGAGTTTAAAAAGAAAAAAAAAAGGGAGGGTAGCTGGGTGGCTCAGTGGATTGAGAGCCAAGCTTAGAGATGGGAGGTCCTGGGTTCAAATCTGGCCTAAGACACTTCCCAGCTGTGTGACCCTGGGCAAGTCATTTGACCCCCATTGCCTAGCCCTTACCACTCTTCTGCCTTGGAACCAATACACAGTATTGACTCCAAGACAGAAGGTGAGGGTTTAAAAAAAAAGCCATGCAATTAGTGGATACTGTCTAGCTCTCAATCCATTGAATTACCTCGCTCCCCCCTCCACTGCCTCTTGAGGGCCAACACTACTGCAAGTCAGTCAATCAACAAGCATTTATTATGTACCTACTTTATGTGCCAGGCACTGTGTTAGGTACTAAAGATAGAAAAAGAAGAAAAAAATAGTCCCTGCCCTCAAAGAGCTCCCAATCTAACTGGGAGAGCAGTATTCAAGCAAAAATAATACACATGAGCTATATACAGGATAAAGAACTGTTAACAGAGGGAAGACATTAGAAATTAAGAGATCCAGAGAAAGATTGTTGGAGTCGTCTTTCACATCTGTGTGTTTATGGTTTTATTTGGGGGTTTTGGTTATGTACGACTTTGCTCTTACGACAAGGACCAATATGGAAGTGGGTTTTCATGACAATAAAAAAATGGAAGAAAAGGAAAATAACTCTAAATAAAACTTTAGCCTTAAAAAAAAGAAGAAAGAAATTAAGACGGATTCAGGAAGGTTTTTTGTAGGAGAGATTCTAGTTGGGACTTAAAAGAATTCAGTTTGATTAAACAAGATAAACTAGGGACCAAAAATATGGAATTTCAAGGGTCTTTGAAGAACGTTAGTTCCAAGCCTCTTATTTGACAGATGAAGAATCTGAGACCTTGGGTCACTCAGGGAATAAGTAGCAAGCCTGGGATTCAGACTCTGACTCTGAGTCCATCCTTCTCTTCTTTGCACCACAATGCCCAAACACAACAATTTCTAGCCATCAGATCACAGACAATAGGAAAGAGCCCAGGAGGCAGCTGGGTAACTCAGTGGATTGAGAACTAGGCCTAGATGCAGGAGGTCCTGGGTTCAAATTTGACCTCGGACACTTCCTAGCTGGGTGACCCTGGGCAAGTCACTTAGCCCCCATTGCTTAGCCCTTACTGGCCTTGGAACCAATATGTAGTATTGAGTCTAAGATGAAGGTAAGGGTTTAAAAAAATAGAAGAAAAGAAAAAAGAAGCCCAGTCTCTACCCAAAGGGGCCAGATACAAAAGGCCTCCCACAAGTCTTTCAGTTTCACTGAAATGAAAAAAGACAATAGCATTGTTGTCCACATTTTAAGTTACACTAAGGCATTCATGGCTATGGAAATCTCATTCTGATGGTCAACGGCCCTGGAAGACTTAGAAATCAGGGTCCTCCGAGTGATCCCAACCTTGGCAAATACATAGAGGATGACTTTGGTGATGTTACATGCGGTTGCTTTAAATGGCCAGCCTTCCATATTGTATAAATCTGTAGTCAAATCTCAGCTGCTCAAACCCTGGACTATGGCCTTTTTTATTTTAATTAATGGAATTTATTTACAAGTTTCTCAGCCTCTTCTTCCTCTCTCCACATCATAGAAGGCATCATCCAGGAGACAGATATGGATGGATAGATTATATCTTTTAAGTTTCTATTTTTTAGTTCGTTCTCTGGGGGTGACATTCACAGTTCTTCAAATAGTAAATCTGTAGTTATATAGGATGTTCTTTTGGTTCTGCTTATTTCACTATTCATTCCCTAAAGTAGTTCTTTCCAAGTTTTCTTTCTCCCTAAACCCTTACCTTCTGTCTTAGAATCAACACTATGTATTGGTCCCAAGGCAGAAGAGTAATAAGGGTTAGGCAATGGGGGTCAAGTGACTTTCCTAGGGACACACAGATAGGAAATGTCTGAGGTCAGATTTGAACCCAGAACCTCCTATCTCTAGGCCTGACTCTCAATCAATGGAGCCACCTCAATTCCCCCTTTCCAATTTTTTAAAATTAGCCTGTTTATCATTTCTTATGGTTCAATAGTATTCCATCACAGTCATACACCACAATTAGTTTAGTCATTCCCTAATTGATGGGCATCCACTCAGTTTCCAGTTCTTTGCCATCACAAATAAAGCTACTATAAATATATATTTATTTATTTGTTTGTTTGTTTGTTTGTTTATTTATTTATTTATTCACTTATTCACTTATTTATTTATTTGTTTGTTTGTTTGTTTGTTTGTTTATTTATGTTTTAGATTCTATGGGTGCTTTTCCCTTATCTCTTTAGAAAACAGACCCAGCAAGAGTCTACATAGTTTTATAACTCTCTGGGTGTAATTCTAAATTGTCCTCCAAAATGGTTGGATCAGTTCATAGCTCCACCAACAATGTATCAGTGCCCCCATTTTCCCACATCCAGGACTGTGAGCCTAGACCCCCTAATATCTTTTTTTCTTCCCCCATATTGGGTCTAAAGCAAGTGACTATAGAAGAGCTGTTGTCTGGAATCTGATCTGCCATCAAATGATCAGTCCATAGAGCTGGTCCCTCAGGATATGGATCCTGGACAAATGGACAAGGGACTGGGCTCCCAATTGAACAGGAGAAAAGAAAGCTGGCCTGCCTTCAGGAAATGTGGCAGCCCCTTCGGTTATAGCACACTTCCTTCTGAAATGAAAACCCATCTTCCATAGGAGTGCCAGTTTAGAGCTGGAAGGATTTAGACCCTTCACGTCTTTTGGGTGGTTATCAATGCAGCCACTTCATTTTATGGATGAGAAAAGTGAGGCTAAAAGCAATCACATAACTTGCCTAATGATACCTAACATTTATATAGCACTAACTATGTACCAGGAGCTGTGTGCTCTTTACTTAAAATATTTAACAACTATTTTCTAATTTGATCCTCTGACTAGTAAGTGAAGTATCTGAGGCAGGATTTGAACTCCGGTCCAGCCTTCTATCCACACACTCCATCTTATAGTTTTATTAATAGTAACTACTGGTGATAGCTGGGTGGCTCAGTGGATTGTGAGCCAGACCTAGAGGTGGGAGGTCCTGGGTTCAAATCTAACCTCAGACACTTCCTAACTGGGTGACCCTGGGCAAGTCACTTGACCCCTATTGCCTAGCCTTTACCCCCTCTTCTGCCTTAGAAACAATACACTGTATTGATACTAAAACAGAAGATGAGGGTTAAAAATAATAATAATTTCACATGACTTGACCACACACTTGATTCAATATAAAATGAAGCAAATTCTGGATTGTATTATATTTATGCAGAAAAGAAATAAAGAGATTGATTTTTTAAATATGTAAGCATTGGAGATTCAAAGAAAAGAGTTAAACAGTCCCTGCCCTGGGGGAGCTTCTGTTCTATCTGGGGAGACAATAGGCACATATGTAAATACTTGGGAAATAAATACAACCCAAATGTGATGCTTTCCGCGGTTGAGAGCGCTTTGAGAAGGTGGCCCGTTGCATTGTCGGACTCCTCTGATTTCCTGCTTCCTGTCTGTATTGAGCCAAAATCAATCTCCGAGCACCCGAGACCTCTCCGTCCTAGCTGTATCCTCTGGAAAGGTAAAGCGGGGCGTGAGAATCCCAGCAGAAATGATGAACCAGAAAAGGTAGGCAGGGGCAGCTTTTTGGAAAGGAACCCTGGCTAGCTCTGTGGTCTCCACACGCCCCCTGGTGGGCATTTGGCGCCAAGCATCAGCTCCGGGTCCCCGCTGGGTCCCCAAATTGAACGGCTGACTGAGGAAGACCTCAATTGGCTTGTTGAAATGGCAAGGATCTCTTACCGACCCCGGACTTCTCTGAGAACCACTTTAGAAGACCCACGTTGCATCGATGTCGTATGGCTGAGTCATGGCTACAGCCATCTCCAAAGAATTCAAAATGAGTTCCATCCTTCGGAAGGCTGATGAACGAGATGAGCAGCCACCACCCCAGAGGACTCAGGACAGAACGGTCTACCCACCTCCAGAGAGCTGCTGCGCTCAGAGGGGAGAATGAGGCATTTATAGATGTGGATCTGGAGCGAGAGAGACACAGGAAGAAGCATCTTCATGAGTTCATATCTGACCTCAGATACTTTCCTGGCTGTATGACCCTGCGCAAGTTACTTCATCCTTTTGGCCTCAGTTTCTGCATCTGTAAAATAAACTGGAGAAGGAAATGGCAAGTCATTCCAATATCTTTGCCAACAAAACCCCAAATAGGGTTGTGAAGAATCAGACATGAGTAAAAACCAACAAAGGAAGGAAGGAAGGAAGGAAGGAAGGAAGGAAGGAAGGAAGGAAGGAAGGAAGGAAGGAAGGAAGGA
>NW_025360210.1:0-1520 GCF_016433145.1 Gracilinanus agilis | reverse complement strand
GCGCGCAGGTCTCGGGGCCAGCCGCGTGCCGCGGGGCCGCCCCCCCACGCGGACGCCCGCCTGCAACGTGACAGGGCCCCGCCCCCTACGCGCTCCATTGGACGCCGCGCCCAGCCCAGGCCGCTTCCATTGGTCAGAGGGAGGAGCCTGCGGAGGGGGAACTCTGGTTACATAACCGGTCAGAGGCCCCCCAAATCCTATTACATAACCAGCGGGGAGGGGCAGGGCGAGAGGCGCCTCTCGGCCAATCCTGTTAAGGCCCGGTGGGCGTGGCGTGGGCGGTGGGGTGCGTGAGGGAGGCGTGGTACTGCGAGACACGAGTCAGGTATCCAGCTGCCGCACAGGCATTAGATGGTGATGGGCGGAGCAGCTGGGTTAGGGCGGGGCAGCTGTCACTCATAGGACGGGGCGGAGCAGGGCAGGTGAGGACTGGGGTGATGGGAGGAGACCTGGCAAGGAAGTTTCCTATCCTACAAACGATGAGGGGATTTCTTTTGCGCGCCTTCCAGGTTGTCTTTTCTTGAAGTGAGCCTGGGCATTGTGGATGGTCCTTGGTTGTGGTCTGAAAGTAGAGTGAATGCCCTGGGGATGAGGTCCGCGTATGGATGAGGGCATTCCCTACATACGTCCCTCTTTTAAAAATATTCTTTTTCAGTGAACATTTATTTTCTCTCTCCCCTCATTGTAAAGGAAAAAGGAGAGAGAAAAAAAACTTGGCAACAAATATATTCGAGCAAAACATTAAATCCCCATGTTATTGTCCATATACAGAAATGATTCATTTTAAATTCCCTGGAATGTTTTTTTTTTTTTTGAGGTTTTCTTTTTTTTTTTTTTTTAACCTTTACCTGCTTTATTGAAAAAAATATTTAGTATTGGTTTCAAGGCAGAAGATCGGTAAAGGATAGGCAATGGGGGTTAAGTGACTTGTCCAGGGTCACACAGGTAGGAAGTGTCTGCAGTCATATTTGAACCCAGGACTTCACCTCCCTGGGCCTGGCTCTCTATCCACTGAGCCACCTAGCTACAAGGAGAATTGTCCATTCTTGATTCTAAGGTCTGTCACAGGCTATCTCAACCCAGATGTCTTCCTGGAAGCTTTCCTCAATTCTCATCTATTCTCTTTACTAGTACTCTTTCCCTCTGCAATCAATTACTGTTTACTTACCTGTATTCCCCTTCCCTTCCTATTCCTTATAAAATCATAGATCTAGATCAGGAAGAGATTCCAGAAGGTTTTGCCCATCTCTTTCATTTAGTGAGGAAAACCAAGACCCAGGGAGATTAATCACCTCACCCAGCATCACACAAGTAACAGGCAGAGGCAAGATTTGAAGCCTTTGAAGCCAGGTTTTTTGATTCCAGAGTTAGTGCTTTCTTTCCTGAACCCCACTGCCTTTGGGTGCTCCTTCTTATTCTTTTCTGCTGGATTTTCTTTCTCTTCCTTCTCCTTCTCCTCTTTCTCCCTCCTCCTCTTCTTCTCCTTCTTCTCCTCCTCCTTCTCTTCCTTCTCCTTCTTT
>NW_025360209.1:0-1048 GCF_016433145.1 Gracilinanus agilis | reverse complement strand
TATATATATATATATACACACATATGTATATATCCAATGGAGTATTGTAGGAATGAACTGCCTTCCTCTTCCCAGAGCAGGAAGAAAAAGTTATGGATATGATGCAGAAAAGCAAAACACATCCCAAAAGAGAGAAAAAACACCTGCTTTTCTGTAAATGTTTGGCTTAATATAGTTCACTAAAATGTTCCAGGATAAGAGCAGCTAAGAAGAAATTCAGGCTCAATTAACATGACATTATGATTTCAAAGGTCATGGTGGGAAAAAAAACAAACCTGCCTTTATCCTCTGCTCTTTACCCCAAAGCTTTCTGCTTTCAAAAGTTCCTAGGTGACGAAGCCAACAGATGGAGTGGTTTCTTTTTAAGCTTTAAGAAAGGTCAAAAATAGCTTTCAACAGATCATAAGTGATTTGACACATGATTTCAGAAGCTGGCCGCATTCCACCCAGACAGGAAAACTTCAAGGATTGAGAAAGATTTCCTAACAGTTAGGGCCAACATTAATTTCACCAGGACAGGTTCTATTGCCATTAATTAGGGGAGAACCATGGCACAAGTCCCTTGTTCCTCAGTTGCTGTCCATTATGTTGAGGCTGCTTTGTACTTTTTTGATGTTAGCCAAAGCTGAAAAGTTTCATGGGTTCCTTATTTCCTTGAGGAATAACTGATACATTATTTTCCAGGTCCAGCCACAGGGTTAGGCAGAACAGGCTACAATTAGTGGTGTGATATTAAGGATAGTAAAAAGTCTACCCTGAAACACCAACCCCATTATCTCTTCCCCTAGATAACTATACTGTAACAATGCTGGACTTCATCATAATAAGTTATTATTTATGCAGGGCTTTAGAGCTTTTCAAAGCACTTATACATCTTTTATCTCACTAGATTCTCACAACAACCCTTAGTGACTTGTTAATATCATCCTCATTTTACAGATGAGAAAATTGAGACTAAGGGGTTAAATGATTTGTCCAGGGTGATGGTAGGAAGGAAGGAAGGAAGGAAGGAAGGAAGGAAGGAAGGAAGGAAGGAAGGAAGGAAGGA
>NW_025360208.1:0-2506 GCF_016433145.1 Gracilinanus agilis | reverse complement strand
TTTTTTTTTTTTTGTGGAGGTTGTTTTGGGCTAATAAAAAAAGAGAAAGAAATATGAGTGACAACAATTCAAGATATAGCAGTAGACGAACAAATGCACATTTGATAGGTTCATAGGACCTCAGTCCATTTAGTCCAAGACACTCATTTTACAGTTGAGGAGACCCAGAGAATGGAAGAGATTTGACCAAGGTGATACACATGTTAAGTGATAGATTTGAACTTGAATTCAAACTCCCAAGTTCAGAACTCTTTCTAGCGTGCCATAGAAATAAAAAAACAATAACAATTTAAAAGTACAAGAAGATAAACAAGAGACAAATTTTATAGACTATATTTCTTGTTCTGTTTGATTTCCTCTTCAAGGAACAAGATGCCTCTCTCAGGAAAAGATTATCACACGTAATCTCATCTCCATGCTGCTAACTTGTTTATATACCTTCATTTCTATCACCCTCCTCTCTTTTCTGATTAGAGCTCTTCTAAATGGCTGCTTTTACAGATGGAAGAACTAAGACCTCCAATTCACTTCACTTTATATCCAAAACTCAATCTGGTTTTATCTGCACAGGACAAGACTTCTCCCTCCCACCCTCTCTCCCCTATTAGTTTGTAAGGTCCTAGAGGGCAGGGACTACTTTTTTTTCACTAATTTTTATAACCAATGCTTGGTAAAGAGAAGAGACTTAATAAATATTGAATCCATTTATTTTCCAGATGAAAACATTCAGGCCCAAAGAAATAAAATAGTTTACTTGAAGCCAATCATCTGAGTGAGTAAAATGACTGGTATTAGAATCATTGTCTCCAGTTCCTATCTATCATATAGAAACAATCAATAAAACAATGTAAGAATATGTGTACAGAAACATGGCTGAGAAGACATGAAATCCTTAAAATTCTCAGAATCACAATATTACAGAGTAGCCTTAGGAGCATAAGAGTTCAAGTTATAATAAAAATGAGGGGGCAGCTGGGTAGCTCAGTGGAGTGAGAGTCAGGCCTAGAGACAGGAGGTCCTAGGTTCAAACACGGCCTCAGCCACTTCCCAGCTGTGTGACCCTGGGCAAGTCACTTGACCCCCATTGCCCACCCTTACCAATCTTCCACCTATGAGACAATACACCGAAGTACAAGGGTTAGAAAAAATGAATAAGTATTAAAAGTCATTAAATTGTGATAATGAAATTAAATCTGCCCTGCCCATCCTTAATCTAATCATCAAAGGTGAGAGCATCCCCACTTAATTCACAAATTGGAAGGTCTGTGACCCATGTATGCTAGAGTAAGTGACGAATCAAATTTTACTGACTGCCTTCTGGGCAGTCCTGAGAAAATTATCTGTTGTGATTGGACATGTAAACTCAGAGGAAGGCACAGGAAATGACACAAAAGAAGCCCCTTTAAAAGAGTGACAACTTCCTAGCAGTCCATTATAGTTGAGTTCAATTCAGCTCTCCTAGGCCTGGGTTGGACCTGAAGGAGCTCTGGCTAGGACTTTGAACTTGGTGAGACTGTTCTTAAATCTTTCTCTTAGAACTACATTTGGTGAGTGAAGAAGGCTGACTACCTTAGCCTTCCTGGAGGCTCCCTTGGTTGGGAGAAGCCCTTGTGGCTAAACCCCTTGTTAATTAACTTTTAGGCTTTCTTGCTGGAACCTCTGGAGCCTTCCTGGAGTGAAGCCAGGGATTGAGTATATAGTCTAGTCCTTTAAGGTAGATCTTTTACTCTACCCTCTTTGCACCTCTCTACTTCCACTCTCTCTCATATTTTTTAAACAATTTACTAAACTCATTTTAGAATTGATATTTATTCAATTCTTGGTAACCACACCTTTAAATATTAATATCCAACCAAAAACCCCCTTTTTTTCATTTTTACAAAACTCAGAGACATCCAATGAAGCTATCATGATATGTTATGAATTGAAATGAATAAATAAGTATCAAAGATTTTCCCCTCAATTCTTTAATGCAGTGTCTTCAGATATGTATCTAGAATCAAAGGTAGGACATGGGCAGAGTCCCTGTGTAGAAGATTGGAGAGTTAGGGCTCTAGTTATCTATGTACTTTTCTGATTCACAGTTATCCAAATGTAAATGATAATATGTTCTGACAAATATTAGGGCATATCCTCCAACACTTTCCTTGGGTAGTAAATTGACTACTTCAGAAAAAAAATTTACTTACTGGTATATTAAAAATTGATGAAGAATTAGAGCTATGGTGAGAGAGTAAAGGCAGCAACCCAGTCAAATTCTTTCCACATTCCCTACCAAACAACTTAAAAATAACTTATTCTTAATTTTAGATATGCAAAATATAATATGGAATGAGTATGACTTAAAATTGTGATAATGTACAATATGTTTGTCAAAAATCCCTACTAAGTCCAGAGTATTTTTTGCATGACTATAGAGAACTATATTTAATTTTTCTGAGGACTGTCTGTTTATATTCTTTGACCATTTATCAATTGGGGAATGACTTGTATTCTTATATATTCA
>NW_025360207.1:0-1487 GCF_016433145.1 Gracilinanus agilis | reverse complement strand
GGAGGAAGCCCTGTGGCTTTTCTTCATTTCTTTCATTTTTGGAGGTGAATTGGTAGCTTGGATTTCCTTTAATGACATGGGTTTCAGAATGGCGTGGGAAGGACAGGGAGAGGGCCTGGACCTGTGATCACATCAGGAAACGGGAGGGAACTCCCCTGACCAGGTCAAGTGACTCCCCTCCACACTTGATAGCATTAGAGAATCTCCTGGAGTACTGAGAAATATCCAGGGTCACAAAGGTGGGCCTCGAACTCAGCTCTTCTTAGCTCTGAGGCCAGTGCTCTCAGGCCTATCAAACAAGCTCCAAAGCACCTCCTCAACCAATCCAAAAGACACACCATTTTCCCGTCCTCCCAGGGAGGGCTGTCATGGGGAAGAGAAACCAGGTTAGACTTGTTATGCTTGGCCCCAGGGCCCAGAACTAGGCCTAGTGAGTAAAAACAAAAGGGAAGAAGTCTTCAGTTCAACATAGGGAATAACTTCCAACAATTGGAGCTTTGCCAGAATGAAAATAGGGAAGCTTCAGGAGATGATAATTCAGATGCCGCCCATCTCACCAGTTGAGAAGAATCTATAGGTCTTCAAAAGAGACTCCATGATTCTGAATAGTTATTGTTGTTCCATTTCACAGAGAAGGAAATTGAGGCTCAGAGATTCTTGACTTGTCCAGGGTCTTAGGACTGGATGGTTTGGTCTTCCTTCCAATGCAGCACTCTCTCTGCTCTAGCTCATAATGAGCTTCTTGTACTTGGAGGGTTTCAAATCAAGAGGCCAGAAGATGAATGATGTCCTGGAGAAGACGTGTTTAAGGGTGAGGTTGAACTAGATAAGCCCGAGTGTCTCTCCCAGGGCTAAGATGCTGTGATTTATCAGTGTCAGAAAAAGGCTTTATCTGAGGTGCTTGTGAGCCTTCAGAGAGTCCAGGGTTTTCCCTGGTTTAGTGGATGATAGTGGTATCAGGAGCCATTCTAGGTTCTCCCCTGTCCCTCACCACCCAGTTCTCTTGATGCTTGACATCTTGTGTATCCACCACCCTCTCTCTCCTCTCCCCCGGCCACCACTCCAGTGCAGCCCCTCATCACCTTTCTCCCTGGGCCTCTTGGACTGGCCTCCCTTCTCTTGGCCTGTCAGCTCTAGAAGGTGTCCTCTGCTAGTCCTCGGCCAGAATAATCTCTGACCAGTTGCTACACGCCTGCTTAAACAACTTCAGGGCTTCTCTTTCTCCTTTAGGGGAAATTAGAAATTCCTTGTTCTGAGCTTTGAAAGAAGCAGGAGGGGCAACAAAGTGGTACAATGGATAGAGCACCAGGCCTGGAATCAGGAGGACCTGGGCTCAGATGTGGCCTCGGGAACTTCCTGGCTATGTGGCAAGTCACTTAACCGTTTACTCAGCCCTTGCCCTTCTGTACTAGAGTTGTTATTAGGACAGGAAGGAAGGAAGGAAGGAAGGAAGGAAGGAAGGAAGGAAGGAAGGAAGGAAGGAAGGA
>NW_025360206.1:0-2774 GCF_016433145.1 Gracilinanus agilis | reverse complement strand
TCTCCCTAAGAGTATCATCTCTCTGGGACATTCATGTGTTATTCCAACCTTCTACCTAGACTTGCCCTTCCTGCTGCACCCAGTCACCACACCATTCTCACCAAGAGAAAGTGAAGGGGCTAAAGATAAATGAACTAAAGCCAGCTAAATAAATTTGAATAAGAAGGGCATAACTCAGGCTTCTGAGCGTGAGTCATGTGGGTCCTTTTCGTTGGTGCAGCCAGCTATGGGGATTCTCTGAGGTCTACTAAGATGCTTGGCTTCAGCCCCTCATTCTCTCTTGAGCCCACATTTTCTTTCCTCTTGCCATGGGAAGGAGACAAAGATCGGCCACCAGGGCAGCCAGCTCCCACATAAAGTATTCAGCATCCACATTGGCTAGAAGCTCTGCATAGACTTAGCATGATTCCAGTGGCAAGTATCTTTTCTGTTCTGAATGGCAGCATATAGACCAGATACATACTCTTCAGAAATTGGAGCAAGTGGCCTTCCAAGGTAGAATTCATGTCAAGGTTCTCCCCATGGCCATCCTGCTGAGATCCGGCCTGGTTCAACTAAAATCATGCTCTTTTCCCAAACTCCACTCCAGGAGAGGGTGGCTGCTCATTCCCTCCCTTCTCTACTTTCTCTTTTCCTCTTCCTTCCTTTTCTCCCCCCTTCCCTCTTCCGAGATTCGGACCTCAGCTCGGAGTAATGGATTGAGCTGCCTAGGGGGAAGGGCATGTTGGAAAAGACCTTGGAGGAGTGAGATTTGGCAAGTGGATAAAATGAAAAGGAGAGTTATTTAGAGCAATCCCAAGCAGCATTGGCCAGACAACACACTGAAAAGGTTCAAGTAATAAGACTAAAAGGCATGACTTTCAGGAATAAGGTTTTGTGGGAATGGGAACATGGTCCAGAAAGCTGGGGAGCAAACGCTTCCCTAGGGCTCTCCCAGAGCATCAGGAGAATCAGAATTCATAGAATCCAAGATCTCAAGCTAGGAGGGTCTCTAGAGGCCTCCTGGCTCTTGGAGGATACAGAAGGGTTGCTTTTGGCTTTCTCTCTCTAATGATAAAGGCACACAGTATGCCTGGCACACAGTCAGCACTTAATTAATGGGTTGAGGTAGGCATTATAGGGATTCACCTCTCTGCTGAAAGGTTGTGGCTTGTGCAGCTAATAAGTGTCTGAGGCAGAATTTGAACCTGGATGTTCTTGATTTCAAGTTCCACTGCTCCCTCTTGCGGAGCCAACTAGCTGCCCCAGAGACAGGATTAGAATTGGTCCAAGTTCCTGGCCCCAAAGGGCAAAAAGAGGATGGATGGATGAAGAGGTTCAGAGAGGTAGATTTAGGCTAAGTGGAAGGGCAAAGTTTCTAACAATTAGCACCGTCCCAAAGTGGAACAGTTTGCCTCAAGAAGTAATGAGTTCCCCATCACTAAAGGTCTTCAGGCAGAGTCTGGATGACCACTTGTCGGGACTGCTTTAGAGAGAATGTGTGCCAAGTTCCTTCAGACCGTGGGGCCCGTGACATTCCTTCCAAGTATGAGATTCTGTGATTCTGTCAAACACATTTTCACGGAGAAGAGGAGACTTCTGGGAGGAGCAGCTCGATGCAGCTGCCGTTCCCCTGGCCTTCCCTGTGATGGCAGAGACCACAGGAATGGGGATGGGGAAACAGCTGCTACTATTACTACAAATCCTCGATTCGGCCTGGACATGCCCAGCAAGGGGTCCCTAGGATGGGCCAATAAAGGACCCTGAAGGATTGATTACCAGAGAAGAGATTAGAGCAGCTCCTCATCTTCCAAGCAATGACTTAGCGATAATTTCATCCTTCAAAAAGTCGGGGAATCAGGGGGAAATTCTGTTCTGAATAGGATTCGCACCGTCAGGGTGGATCTGGCTGCTAACGTGGAAAAGATGGGAGCCCTTGGGGGGACGGAACCACTCCATTCTAGGCTTTGGAGAGGACTTCTTCACCCCAGACTTGGAAGGGGCAGATTTCAAAGAGTAGAGAGAAGGGTCGTTAGTATCCAGTGGGCTACATTTTTATAAGGGAATTTAACCCAGGAAAGAAGAACTTTCTAGAATAAAATTCTGGGGTGGGGGGTGGGGGAGGAAGCAAGGAAACTATTCCAATGAGGAGAAGAAGCAGCAGTTGTCTGCAGAAACCAATGGAACCCACCAACCAACTTAGATTATTTTTAAGTCATGTATTAAAGATGGAAGCAAGACAAGTAACAGAGCGTGAATATAAATGACAGCATGCTGGAGAAATGCTTACACTCTGAGTGAGCGGAAAGTGGTGAGAAAACTAAGGACAGTGAGGGCACTCGCTGCATCGGAGGGAAGGGGGAATCAAGACGAGGAAAGAACCACTGCTTTGGGCGGACAGGACAACAGACAGGACAGGGCCACTCGATTCTTAAATCGCTTGTTTGCTTTGCCGAGAATGATCTTGGACAGGGACAACAAAAGTGACTAATAAATTCCCCAATTTGGTAGGGAGATTAAGTGAGAGAGCACCTCGCTGCCACTGATGGATGCGATCCACCTGTCTCAGATGAACCACATCCTTGGATCTTGACAGAACTGGCAGCTGTGACAGCTGGCCTACTTGCCAGTGATATTGGAGAGATCGTTGAAAATGGGAAAGTTGTGTCACAAGATTGAAGGAGGGCAAATTTCTTGATTTGAAGAGGGAGGGAGAGAGGAAGAAAGGGAAGGAAGAAAAGAAGAAAGGGAAGGAAGGAAGGAAGGAAGGAAGGAAGGAAGGAAGGAAGGAAGGA
>NW_025360205.1:0-1608 GCF_016433145.1 Gracilinanus agilis | reverse complement strand
CATGTTATAGTGTTAAATCGACTAGGTTAGGTCACCTAGCAGAGAGTTACCTTCCCAGCATGCCCCTGCTCCCTGAAAGCCAGCTTTCCTTCTCCTGGTCCCGGCCAAGCCAAGCAGCCCAAGGCAATCACTGAGGGTGCCCCTGGAGCCCAAGAAAATGTCAGAGCTGAAGTGGTTTGCTCAACACCCTTAGAGGACACTAAGCCTGGTCATCTTAAAATATTTGAAGGTCTGTTCCACTGAGAAAAAGGCACCCAAAGTGTTTTGCTTGGCTCAAGAGCAATGGGAAAGGTAAATTTAGGTTTGATGTAAGGAAGAGTTTTCTAATAACTAGAGCTATGAAATGAGGAAAGAGCTGCCTCAGGAGGGTATGATAGCAGATTATCCTTCATCAGAAGAATTAAACAACAGTTGGACAACCACTTCTTGGGTAGGTGGTACAGTAGATAGCACAATGAACCTAGAATTGGAAAACACCTGAGTTCAAATCTTGCCCCTTGATTGACTGTGGGACCCTGGACAAGTCACTGAAGCTCTCAGCCTCTGTTTTCTCATATGCAAAATGGGGATAATAATAGTAGCACTTAAACTCTGCCCCACAAGGTGTTGTAATAATCCAATGAAATAATACATCAACCCTTCACAGAAGGAAGGAAAGAAGGAAGAGTAAAAAATGAAGGAAGAGGAGGAGAAAAGAAAAGATGGAGGGAGAGAGAAGGAAAAGAGAAGGAAGAGGAGAGAGAAAAGAGAGAGAGAAATAGAGAGAGAAAAAAGAAAGAAGGAAGAGGAGGAGGGAGGGAGGGAAGAAAGAAGGAAGAGAATTTCTAAGCAGCCTCCTTGGTTTACAGTAAAAGCTAGAGAGCTAAGAACAGCTAATATCTATTTGCTTTTCCTCCCCAACCAAGCTGTCAACATATCCAGAAGCCTCCCAACAGAGCCTCAGGCACTAACTCACCTCCCTTAATGGAAAGAGAAAGAAGTATTCTTACCTATTTTTGACTGAATTTTCTTTTTCATTTTCTTTTCGGGGGGGGTGACCTAGAATTTATATGATCACAGATTCAGTACTGGAAGGAACTTCAGATATCATCTAGTCCAAACTCCTCATTTTCTATAGAAGGAAAACTGAGCCCCACAGAGGCAAATGACTTGTCCAAGGTCATATATATACTGTCAGAGGGTATAATTTGACTCTCAAAGTTCCTTGACTCTCAATCTGGAGGACTATCCACTGTGCCATTTATGGGGGAAGGGGAGTGTAACAATGTGCTGATAAGGATCAGTCTGAGTAATTTTACATGGTGAGAAGAAACTTTTGGCCTTGGAGTCAGAGGGATAAGTTCAAATCCAGCACCTGACATTCACTACCTTCCTGCCCTGGGCAAGTCATTTACATCTCTGAGACTCAATTTCTTACATGGAAATGGGAATAATATTTGTAGGATAAGATATCTTAACCTTTCTCTGGCTTCAATCTCTCTGACAGTCTGAAGTCTACAGATTCTTTTGAAAAATAATATTTTAGATACATAAAATAAGAAGAAAGAAGAGAGAGGAGAAAGGAAGGAAGGAAGGAAGGAAGGAAGGAAGGAAGGAAGGAAGGAAGGA
>NW_025360204.1:0-7423 GCF_016433145.1 Gracilinanus agilis | reverse complement strand
GAGAGAGAGAGAGAGAGAGAGAGAGAGAGAGAGAATGTAAATAGGAAATCGCTAAGAGGGAAGGCACTAGAATAAGGATGACTGGGAAAGGTTTCCTAGAAGATGGGATTTTAGATGGGATTTCAAGGAAGCTAGGGAAGCCATTGGGTGAAGTTGCGGGAGAGCATTTCAAGCAGCGGAGGCAGAAAAATGGCCGGAAATGAGATGGAGTTTAAATAAATGTTGACTGACTGATGAACTCCAGGCTGAATGAGGACCCTGTTTGGGTCCCTGCTACACCTTTATGAGTCTCCCAAGACTTACTCCTCCTCCTAACCAGATTCTCCCTTTCCCTTTGCATCCCCAGCACTAGGCGCAGTGCCGGCCACACAGTAGGGCAGGACACTTGGTGTGGGGTCCGACCGCCGGCCGGGGCTAGATGAGCTTTAAACTCACTTCCAGGTCGCCGTCAATGACCCCATGAAGCCCGAAGCGTCCTGCACGCAGTCAGTGGACACATCAGAAAAGCCATTTCCGAGAGGCCACTCCCGCTTACCTGCTGGACAGTGGCTGGTAGGCGTCCTGAAGCCATTTCTGCCTCCTCCAAGTTCCCGCTAGCTCCAAGGGGGGGCGGCAAAGCTGGAGATGAGAAAGGGACAAGGAGGGGCTTCATCTCTCTTCGGCCCCCCACCATGGAGATCCGAAGGGACAGGGGGAGGAAGAGTCAGGGAGAAAAGGAAGAGGGGGGAAGGGAGACAGGGGTTCCGAGGCCCATGGGAAGGGGTCTAGGACCGAGGAGGCCAAGTGGGGGTGCTCCAGGGAGAAGTACTCCGGAGTCCAAGGGGATAATGAGGAGGGGGAGGGGCTCTAAGAAAAGGGGGCTCCAGATCTGGGGCTCAAAGATCTTACATGCTTTCACAGCTCAGGCGGTGCCTTCAGGGGACGCCTCCCACGGGGTGACCCTCTCTGCGGCTCCTGGAGCAGAAGCAGAAGCAAGTGGAAAGTTCAGGAACTCCAACTTCCAGAACCTGGAAGAAGCAGCGGGAACGAAGTCACGTGGGAGATGGAGTTCTGCTCCCTCCCCGTAGTTTCTGGGAAGCCTACTTTGGGCGCCGGGAATGGCTTATGCGCGCGCTCCTCAGCCACTAGCTCAGCCTAACCCGTTAGGAGAGAAATTCGCTGGGACCAAAACGCGCCAACAACTTTGTGAGAGAAGGAGCTTGGGGCACCTCTGTGGAGCTTCCACTAGCTGGTTCACAGTTCTTGTGTCCATTGGCCAGAGTTCGGGGGCGGGGCTAGGTCTGTGACCCAATCAGAGACAAGGTTGCTGCCCAGCCAGTCTCCAGCCTTCCCTTCCCGGGTCTCCTGGGTCCTCAGCTCTTGGGCTTCCCAAAGTGACCTTGGGACCCAGAGGAAGGGCCTGTGGCCAGGCGCCCTCACAGTTCAATCCACTTCCACAAGTGCCGTCCCCGGCCACAGAAGCAGAAAACAGCCCCAGCTCGCAGGGAGCTGACACTACTAGGTGGGAAAAGAGGGGGAAGGGAGAGCCCAGGGGCAGGGCTAAGCCGGACAAAGGGATCGTCTGGGGGCCTCGTGTCCGTGCCTGTCTCTGCTGCCAAAGAGTCTGAGGTTGGAGATCTTTTGAGCTTGGACGTTCTGAGAGTGGGCTAAAGGATCAATAACAATAAATAAATAACCACCAATATGGTGGGGTGAGCTCTTGAGGAGGAGCCACCTAACCCAAGGTGGAATGGAGCAGGTCAAAGCTCCCCCCTCCCCCCATAGGGAGACTCCCTTTCACTCGCCCACGTCTATTTAAAGCAACAGCCAGCATTTACCGTATTAGCCCGAATATAATAGGACCCGGAATATAAGGCGAGCCCAATTATTTTGAAGGGTAACTCAGAGAGAGGAAACCCCAGTTTATTTTCTCCTTTTAAACGACAGCTTTCTCTTAACTCCTGAATAAGGCAATGCAGACACCTTATTTTCGAAGTTTTTTCAAGGTCCTGAAAACAAGTTAAAGAAGTTCTCATGCCTACATTTTTATTCAATACGTACTTGTGAGAAACTACCTTCCAATGTTGAATCATGTTCCCCTTCCTCTTCTGTTTCCTCATCTCCCGAAGTGGAATCGTCGTTGGAGTCATCGTCTTCACCCTCTTCTTCTCACAAAACACCATCTTCACCACCATCCTTACTGTTTGATATACAACATTGTTTAAATCCAAGCACAATGGACTTCCCCAGCAGTTGTGATCCAGTTCCCTAATACAGTGACCAATGGTTTCTTCTTTTTTTTTTTTAAACCCTTAACTTCTGTGTATTGGCTCCTAGGTGGAAGAGTGGTAAGGGTGGGCAGTGGGGGTTAAGTGACTTGCCCAGGGTCACACAGCTGGGAAGTGTCTGAGGCCGGATTTGAACCCAGGACCTCCCGTCTCTAGGCTTGACTCTCAATCCACTGAGCTACCCAGCTGCCCCAACCTTCGGTTTCTTTATTTTTCCCATGGAGTAAATTCATGGTTTCCAGCCAATATCCCCTCGCTATATTCTTTCCTCAAACGGTCTTTGAATGCCTTATTAATGACTACATCTAACACTTGTAATAGCAACGTCATTCCTCCCAGAATAGCAACTACATTTGTATTAAAATTTTAAGATAAAATTTACACACACAGGTATCTACAGCAGAAAAATCCAAGGCCAGTGGTCAACTTTGCCTAGCAATTTGCATGGGGCAACCAGAAAACAACTCCACCATGCAGTTAACAAGCATCTATTACCTGTCTATTATGTGCCAGGCTCTGGGCTAACCAAGGGGGATACAAGAAAAAACAAAAGGCAGTCCCTACCCTCAAGGAGCTCCCAGTTTAATGAGGGGACAGCATGAGGGCAGCTATACAAAGGATGAACAGGCAATAACCAAGAGAGAGAAGGCACTGGAATTAAAATGGAGAGGAAAAGACTTCTTGTAGAAGATGGGATTTTAGAGGCATCGAGGTGGCACACTGCATAGAGCAGCAGGTTTGGAATCAGGAGGTCCTGGGTTCAAATTAGAACTCAGATATTTCCTAGCTGTGTGACCCTGGGCAAGACACTTAACTCTGACTACCTGGCTCTTGCCCTTCTGTCTTAGAATTATCACTAAGACAGAAAGTAAGGATTTTTAGTTTGTTGGTTTGTTTTTCTTTAAAGAAGGTGGAATTTTAGCTGGGATTTGAAGGAGTTAGGATAGCATTCCAGGGATGGGGGACGGCCAGCAAAAATACAAGAAATATTCAACTGTAATGTAAACAAGTGAAAAAACCAAATGAATATGGAATGTATAGATTATTTTTGAAATAATAATTAACCAAAAAATTGATCATAGAGAAAGAATCCAAGAAACATTGGATTAGCTTGTAACATGGCCATAATTAGCTGATCAGAAGCCAGGAGAGAAAGACTAAAGATGCCTGAGAGAAGGAATCTTTGCTGGCTAACATCTGAAGGAATGAGAGAGGGATGGAATTAAGAGCACAAAAATAGAAATTAGCCTTAGCAAAGAGGAATGTCAATGTGCTACCAAAGCGAGGTCCCAAGCTCTAGAATCAGAGGACCTTTAAGGTCATGTCCAGCTCTGGACTAAGGGTCTTTATAAAGCCACAGAATCCATGAGCTTCTGCTCTAACAGGACCCTAGGAAGGCTACTGCCTCTGGGAGCCTCTAAGCTGGGGGGCGGGGGTGGGAGGGGAAGCGGGTCTGGCACTGATTTTTCTCGTTTTCTGCTGAACCTTTTCATTTATTGTTAACTGTTGTATACATGGGAACTAACAGCAACAATCCCCTGCTGTCTGCTTCTGCCTCCTCCCCACCC
Organism: Gracilinanus agilis; assembly: GCF_016433145.1. Lineage (NCBI taxonomy): Eukaryota > Metazoa > Chordata > Mammalia > Didelphimorphia > Didelphidae > Gracilinanus > Gracilinanus agilis. Next base: position 3,588 of record NW_025360204.1, on the reverse strand, counting down.
CGAAAAGAGAATTTAGGACTTCAAACTGGCATAGACATTGTATCCCCCAAAACCATAGAAATGTTTCAGGCAAACTATAAGCTGGGAAATTCCTTTGCTGCCTTCTGTCCTTGTGACTCCTAACCCAAAACATCTGATAACTCCTATAAGACCCCGAGAGTATTATTCTCCTTGGATTGTCCTTTAGATGGACAGAGATACCTCCTTGATATTATCAAGTTGTATCTCAGACCTCCATCTATCCTACTATGAGGGTCACCCCTAGGTCTTCAGGCAAATCTCCCCCCTGCACATGCCTCAGTGCATACTACTCTAGAATCACGTCTTCACCATGGCACAAAGTCATGTCTTCACTATTGTATAGAGTATAAAGACCCCAGAATTCATGTCATCTGGGAACAGCTTTTCCCCCAGGAGGCAGTCTTCCTGGCCAAATTTAACGTGGCCTTGTAAATTAATAAATTTCTTTTTTAATGTTTAAGCTAAGTTTTGGAGTCTTGCATCGTTGCAAAAGGTACCCTTCCCAAACCCCAGGGGCTCACCTCAAGCTCCCCACAACAAAACTATCCTGTGTCTCTAAGAAAAGAAAGTGGTTTTCTGGTCTCCTTTGTTTCCCCTGCTGTATTTCTAGGCTGTGTGCAGCGTTTGCTTAAATTTCTTGGCCTGCCTGGTCATCTGGCTAGAGTTCTCTAAAAATAGGAAGAGCTTTCAAGGTCCAAGTTTCCAAGTTTTCAAAGACGTTAAGTTTAAATCAGTATTCTTAAGTCTGGCCAGCTGAGGATGTGAAGAAGGATGGATCTGGCTTTTCCCTTTCCTGTCCCATAAACATAAGACGTTGGAAACCAAAGGAAGACTAACGTTGGGATTCAAAGATCCCATAAATCTTTTCGATGCAGATTCCAAATCCAGAAATATCCTAGCAACAGGGTTGGGCGGGTGGAAGAACATCACCCCAGGATGGTTAAAATTAGAGTTCGTGCAGTTCATGCACAAATTCCCCAGCCCTCTCTCTCTCATCCACTCTTGGAGCAGGAGGGACTTTTCAATGGCTTTAGTGTTGAGGGAAAGGAAGGGATTTATGATGTGAAATCTGATCTCTGGGTTCAGAACCACCTCTCACACTGACATTTAACACGCACACACCCTACCAGATGTTTTAATGTGTGTGTGAATAATGAGAGCCTTGTGAATTCTAGCTTGAAACTGGAGTCATTAGGAAATTGGAACCAACGGCTCTTCACACACACACACAAAATTTGTGAGGGGTTTATGGAGACCAAGAAGTTTTTAAGCGGGTCGTGGCTAATGCATTTGTTCCAAAAATACCAACCTTTAATAAATACTGACTTGCCAGTTCCCAACTGTTGTCGGTTTAGAAATAGACAAAAGGTCATTCTCAATAGACGAGGGCTACAAAATACAGGGAGAAATCTTGATTTTTACAATCGATTCCTGCATAATTCACATTTAAAAAACGACTTCTGTGTCAGTCTTACTTAATCTAGATTCATATGCTGGTTGGGTAGGGGAAAAGGAGGGGGAAGCTTTAATTTTCATAACGTGTCACTCCACTGACTCTTTGTAATTAATAATAGCAGCTAGCATTTATGTCATGCTTTAAGATTTACAAAACACTTTACAAACATTATCTCATTTGATCTTCAACATCTGTGCTATCATTATCCCCATTTTACAGATGAGGAAACTGAAGGCAAATAGAGGTTAAGTGACTTGCCTAGCTAGGGTCACAATAATCTAGCAAGTATTTGAGGCCGACTTTGAATTCAGGGCTTTTCAACTACTAATCCAGTACTATATATCTTCTCTACAAGTTAATGCAGTAAACTGGCTTTTACATTGTCACAATTGTCTACACTGTACCTGTTTATTCATTACCTGATGAGCTGGAATTTAGTGGACAGAATCCCCAGGTAATTTTCATTTTGTACAAGCTGAATAATTTTAGATGATTCGACTCCTGCAGACTAAGGGGAAATAATAATAAGGATATACCTGTTTTCAGGCTTCAGATCGCAAAATTACTCAAACCTAGGAAAAGTGAGGCTCAGTAAGACCCAGTCAACACTATACATAATCCGTGTAGGACACTTAAGTTGGAGAACTAAGGAAACACAGATGGGAGGCTATGAAATTTTGTTAAGACTCTGGCCATACACAACTGAATGTAATGGACTTCTCTACTAGCAGCAGTGCAATGATCCAGGACAATCCTGAGGGACTTATGAGAAAGAAAACTAGCCACGTTCAGAGGAAGAACTGTGGGAGGAGAAACACAGAAGAAAAAGAACTGCTTGATCACATGGGCTGATGGGGATATGATTGGGGATGTAGACTCTAAACAATCATCCTAGAGCAAATATCAATAATATGGAAATAGATCTTGATCAATGACACATGTAAAACCCAGTGGAATTGCTCATTGGCTATGGGAGGGGGTACAAGGAGGAGAGGAAAAGAACATGATTTATGTAACTATGGAAAAATATTCTAAATTAATTAATTAAATTTTTTCAAATAAAAAAAGACTATGACCATAAAAAATGGACTTATCTTTCTCCAACTCTGCCCTCCCCACCTTCCCTCTATCACCATCAAGGACTTCCCTGTCCTCCAAGTCATCATGGAGTCCTCCCTCTCTTTCACCCACTATATCCAAGATGGCACCCAAAGCCTATCCATTTCATCTCTTCAGAATCTCTTAGAGAATTCACTTTTGCCCCATCTCCTATCTCTCCTTGGCCACTGCCCCCACTATAGTGCAGGTCCTCTTTACCTCATCTATGGATTACGGCAAGTGGAGGGTTCTGTCTATTCAAGTCTCCAGTCCATTCTCCATTCAGCCAGCAAAGGGATTTTCCTAAAGTGCAGGTCTGATTATGTCATGCACACCCCTCCTTAATAAACTCCAGTGGCTCCCAATCGCTCTTAATTACAAATACAAAATCCTCTGTTTGGTCTTCAAGGCTTGCCCTCTCTTGCCTTTCCAGGCTTCTTACACCTTACATCCCTGCTCTCACTCTACAATCCAGTGATGATGGCCTCCAGGCCGTTTCTTGTATAGTACCCTCCACCTCTGACTTTGGGCATTCATTCTGGCTGCCCTCATTTCCTGGAATGTTCTCCCTCCTCATCTCTGCCTCCCTGCTTTCCTGACTTCATTCAGTTTTCAAATAAAGTCCTTCATTCTGCAAACCTTTCCCAGCCCTCTTTCAGAGACTCTCCTCAGTTTATTCTGTATAGTGGCTTATTTGTATGTTATATCAGGGGACTGTCTTTTGCCTTGTCTTTCTCTATATGTCCAGTGCTCATTTCTCTAATTGCTTGGCACATAGTAGGTCCTCACTAAATGCTTGCTGACTGACTGCCTTGAGTATCAGCTGCACTCTGCTCTAATTTGTAAGGAGTGGAACTTGCTATCTGAGATGGAACCCTTTGGGGCTGTGATTTCCATTTGTTTTCACTTTTTTTTAATAGAGATGAAACTTTACAATAATTTATTATTTTAACAAGGAAGGAAGGAAGGAAGGAAGGAAGGAAGGAAGGAAGGAAGGAAGGAAGGAAGGAAGG
>NW_025360203.1:0-6535 GCF_016433145.1 Gracilinanus agilis | reverse complement strand
GAGGAAGGAAGGAAGGAAGGAAGGAAGGAAGGAAGGAAGGAAAAGAGGAAGGAAGGAATGAAAGAAGGAAGGAAGGAAGGATTAAGTACCTACTATATAGGCACTGTGCTAATTGCTTTACAAATATTTCATTTGATTCTCACTACAACCCTGAGAGATAGTTATTATTATCCCTGTTTTAAAGTTGAGGAAATTGAGGCAGACAGAGGTTAAGTGACCTGGTCCAGGGTCACACAGGTAGTAAGAGTATGAAACTGGATTTGAACTCAAATCTCCCTTATTCTGGACCAGTAGTCTATCTATTAAGACACCTAGCTGCCTATAATGGAAGGTGCTTTATAAATATTAAATCCTTATAAAAAATGGGAATTATCACTGTTATTGTTACTGTTATTGTTTTCTGAGACATTAGAGCTCTGTGCCCCCTCATGCTATCAGTTTCCACTGAAATCACTGGGAAGCTGCAGCAAGAGAAGTTAAAAATAGTGATTACGTGTTTGGTGTCTTTTTTTCTTTTCCTTTTTTTTAATGCTGAAATATTTATCCTCTCGGCTTCCTTGGGTGTGTTTCAAATGCTACTTGAGGAAAGTCAGGGAGATGATTTACACATATAGCCAGGCAGCTGGGCAGCCTGGCTGTTTGTTCTAATGCTAAAGGGCAGCTGAAGTTCAGTCCTGTTTGATCTACCGAAGGCGGAAGACTCGGCTGCCGCTGGGCAGCTGTACCATTTGCACTTAGGAAAACAGACTGGAGAGTGTGTGAAAGCCAAACAGAGTCAGCACCCTGGATAGAGAGCACCTCGCCAGGAAAGAGGAGCCACAAACTATAAACACATCATAAACCTAAAACTGGAGGGAACTTAGGGCTATCTAATCCAACCTTATCATTTTACAGATGAGGAAACTGATACCCAGAGTGAATTGACTTACTCAGGTTCACCCAGCTAGTAAGTGTCAAAGGCAGGATTTGAATCCTAATGCTTCTAACACCAAGGCCCAACTCTTTTTGCCACACCAGATTCCAAGTGCTAATTTTCTCTTGTTTTCTGCTAAATATTTTGGAAATGCAGACAGATCACAAGATTGCAGATTTGTAACTGGAAGGGAATGCGGGGGGGGGGGGGTGGCGAAGGGGAAAGGAGGAGCATGAATCATGTAACCATGTTAAAAATGAATATTAATAAATGTTTGAAAAAAAGTCAACTTAAAAGTCAGCTAGCCTAGCCCCCTAATTTTACAGATGGTAAAACTGAGACCCAAAGGCAAAATTGTTTGTCTGAGGTCAAGGTAAGAATCATAGACTTTCCAAGCAGGAAGAAAGAATAGGAAGCCTCAAAGCCAGCCCTTACCAAAACAAGCATCCCCTTTATAATATCTGTGATGAGTGGTCATCCAGCCTCCAGTGATGAAGAAGTTTGCAAGGAAGCTTCCAAGGAAACCCATTACACTTTGAGATAGCTCTGACCTTTAGGAAGTTTTCACCATAACTTGCCTACCTATAGCCTTAGCTCTACATCCAGGCAAAAAAAAATAAAATATAATTTCTTCTGCAAGACAATCTTCACCATATTTGGAGATAGCACTCATATTCCACCCATCTACTCACACCACTTCCATGTGTTTTCTTTTCCTTGCTAATTAACCCCAGTTCCTTCCAATATTAATATTTATATGGATGCATCTCTAATTTATCCTCACCATCCAGATTTTCCTTCTCTAATTTCATTCCAATTTATCATCATTCTTCCTAAAATGTGATTCCTAGAGATTACTAGCACACTCCAAATGTAGGGCAGAGGACAGCAAACCTACCACCTCCTTCACTCTGTATACTAAACTTTTTGTGAATGAATCCTAAGAAAAAATAAGTTAATCTCAACTATCTTGTCATCCTACTAACTTCATATTGAATTTGTGGTCAATTAATACCCTGCAGTTATTTTTAACATGAAATATCATCTAACCAACAACAGCATTCTGTACTGGTACAGTGGATTTTTTTTAACTTACCTCCAACCAACATTGTTTAAGAACATAATTAATCAATTATAAATGAATCCCATCATAAATGGCAATTCCGATTGTCAACATATATGTATAACCTTGTCCCCATGTTATGGGATGCCTAAAACATTATTTTGCTTATGTCATATCTGCACTCACACACAAATTAATGATGCTAGATTATTGTTATTCAATCATTTCAATTATATTTTCCATTAAATATTTTGGAATTGGAAGGAAGGAAGGAAGGTCTGCCATGCATATTGTAGCCACGATGATGTTTCATCTTTCAGATATGATCTCTAGCAACCATCTATTCAGCCAAGCTGAATTCTGAACTCCTTCAGATCATGTTTGTTCCCACCTTCCCTTTTCTACCTGTGGGTAGAAATGAGTTTCCTTCCCCATCCTACCTGGAAATCACATGTTAATCAACTGACCTATTGTTCTACTCACCATCCCTGTGAATTTTCAGGCCAAAACACCCTTCTCTGATGATCACTGTGTAATATATGTTTCCTCTCCTTATTAGAATATAAGAACTTTGAAAGCAAGGAATCTTTTTGTTATTTGTATATCCAAGACTTAACACAGTATCTGAAACATAACGAAGGCTTAATAAATGTTTTATATCATTCACTTATCCTCCATTCATTTATCTATGAGGTCAACCTGTACAAAGGCAGAGGCAGGAGAAGGAATGTAACATTTAGATCATTTCAGTCTGGCCAGGATATAAAATGTGAGGAGGAGGATTAAGTGAAATAAGCTTGTAATGGTAAGCTGAAATCAAGTTTTAAAGAGCCTTTAATGCCAAGCTGCAGCATTTATATTTCATCGCTGAGGCAATAGGGAGCTACTGAAGGTTTTTGAGTAGAAGAGCCACATAGACAGATTTGTATTTTAGAAAGATTTGTTTTTGCAATTGGTTGCAGGATGAATTAATTAAGGGGAAGAGCTGAAGTCTGGGATTCCAATTAGGAGGCAGTTACAATAGTCCAGGAGGAAGGTATGATAAGAGCCTGATAGAAAGAAGGAAAGGGAAGTGATGTGAGATATGTTGTTTCAGCAAGATAGGTTTCTGAAGCTTCTATGTAATTATTCCCCTGGAAAGCCAACTAACTCACACTTGCAATATGATAAGGCCACAACTCAAGGTGTCTCTACAACTTGGGGCAGGAGGGAGGCGGTCCTTAGCAAAAATATTCTCACTCTTAAAATTGCCTAGGCTTCTTAGATGTTGCTCAAGTAGCACCTAGTACCAAAGTCCCATCAATCTTACCTTGTATGACTAAGATTCTGTCCTGCCCCAACTGCCCTCACCTCCAACCATCAGCCTTATCCCAGAGGAAATATAGAGTAGCAATAACACAAGACTTGAAGGCAATCGTAGCTTAAATACTTACACATAGAGCACCAGGATCACCAAGTTAGGAAGTGTCTGAAGTCAGACTTAAACCCAGGTCCTCCAAACTCTAGACCTGGTTCTCTATCCACTATGCCACTTAGCTGCACCCTGCCCAAAAATGAAGTTTCTTCATAGGTTCTCCCTTTTCTATTGGAAGAGTTTCCAACAAAACCTAACAATGAGCAGTATGTTGGTGAACAGGAAGAGCTTGGTTTATAGAGCAGTTACATGATGGAGAATCCCCACAGTGATCAAATTCCAAATCCTTATTGGGTGCCTTTTAGAGGCAACATGGTGCCATGGATATAAAGTTGGCCCTGGAGGCAAAAAAAAACCTGAGTTCAGTCCTCCTGCTAACATATACCATGTGATCCTGTACAAGTCATTTGACCTCCTAGTATACCAGGAAAATTTATAAGACTCTAAGTTGTAGAAAAGATGATAGCCTGCATTGACAGAGTCCTTATCCTGAAGTTCTTATATCAATGAAATCCAGGTCCAGTCTCCATCCCCGTCCCTATTATCATTGGCTGGGACTCTATCATTGGCCTTATCCCAAGTGGGCTGTAATCCCAGCCATGCTGAAAGCCTGCCATCATCCAGCTGGTATCCTAGCAGGAGCACAGGTTTATATTTTAGCCCCACCCTCAGTACTCTCCTCCATCAGCTGCTTTCCACTAAGTATACTGCCCATTTTCCATTACCTCTATGCATGGTTTATCCTTGAAATGTTACATGCCATAGGGTAGGGGCATCTTTACTCAGAAAGGTCTAGCCCTCAGTAGCAGCAATGGTGATTTCAATCATGGGCTGGGCTGCCTGAGGCAGGGACTGTGTACCTGATTCCTTCCTCATGAACATGTTTTCCATTGGGGCCAAGTATGGTCAGGAGAAGCCATTATGGAGCCTATGTACCCAGAGGCTGCAGGAGAACAACTCAGCAAGCTATGAATTACACAAAAATATAAAGATTAAATGAAGAAAATCTGTCTGAACACTTACTATGCTCAAGGCAGGACCAATAAGATGTGCCCTGGGCAATTTTTTCCAAATGAATCCCGCTTTCCCTACCTAAATATTTTTGCCCAAAGCACTTTCCTAGAACAAAAGCACTGAAGTCATTTAGGAAGATGAGAAGTCCCCTTGTTCCTGTGATGCCCCAGTGTGCCACAGTCTTTCATGGTCACAAGGAGAGGAGAAGAGGGAGAGGCTTACAGATAAAGACAGAGAAATATTCATACAAATAGGAAACTCTCATAGATAGGAAGACAGGTAAGAAACATACTTAGAGGCAAAGAGAAATGCTCATAGAGGAAAAACTCATAGACACAGACAGAGACACTTATGAAAAGAGGTGTTCCCATGCAGAGACATAGATGGAGACAGACAGATACCTGCTTACACAGATGTTCATACAGAATGGTACTGAGAAAAGAAGAGAGAAGAGAAGAGAAACAGACAGAGAGAGTCAAGGGCAGAGGGAAATGCTCACACACATAGAGAGGGGTGTTCAAAGACAAAGGGAGATGCTCACAGAAAGTCACATACAGATGCTCACCCAGAGTGACACTCAGTCCAAGAGATGCTCAAAGACAATAGAGAAATAGTCATAGATAGAAAGTAAGATGAACATAGAAAGAGTTGCTCATAGTCAGAGACAGAGAAAGAGATGCTCAAAGACAGAAAGGGAGGAACTCATAGGCAGAAAGAAGTAGGGAGAAAGGCTCATAAACAAAGACTTAGACAAAATGACAGCTTTAGATTTACACAGAGATGCTGGCACAAAGAAATGCTCAAGAAGAGAAGATGCTCAAAGCAGAAGGAAACAGAGATTCTCGCGGCGACTCACCCAGAGAAAGGTGGAACCTTAAAATATCCACTTGTATGGTCATGTAGAGAATGTGTTCAAAGAGTGAGATGCTCACAACATGGGGGAGAGAGAGTCAAACAGATAGACAGAGACAGACAGAGAGATGGAGAAATATATTCATGGATAAAAATTATAAAGGACAAATATTGTAAGGGAATGAGTCCTGGGATGCAATCCTTAACCCTAAATCCCAAACTTGCTTATTATATCCATGAATTGAAGGCTTCAAGTAGAACGTAAGTCTGTTGAGGGCAGGAACTTGTTCATTCTTTTCTTTATGTCCCTAGCTGCTAGCATGTAACGGGACTTAATAAATGTTAGTTATAGAGACCTCAGTTACTCTGGACTGATCCAGAAACATCCTACTCTTGACAACAGAACTTCCTCTTTTTCTAATTTTTATAATGTCATGATCTTTGGTCCCTGACCCAAGATTTAGAGAGCCCCTGGCCTTCTTCTTCCATGGCATACTTGTCTTCCTGTACTCAGAAATCAGCAACCCTTAATCGCTTGATTCCTATCACTCTTCTGCATTGCCTCCACACAGGTAGCCTTCCTTCTTCTCCCCCTCATTTTCCAGTTCTCCTAAGGGTTATGTTTCCTCCTATAAAAATGCCAGGTTCTTGTGGGCAGAGACAATCTTGTTTGCTTGTATTTATCCCCAATGCTTAGCACAGTGCCCGCCATACAGTGTTTATTAAACACTGTTTCCTTTTTCTCCCTGCCACCACATATTCCAGCCCAAAAGATATTCTCTAAAGCTCATTCATAAGGAAAGTAAGAAGTAACCAAAATAACAAGGATAGCATGGAAAAAAGATGAGAAGAGCATATGAAGGGGGTCTTTACATTACAAGTGGAAAGGTGTCAATACCATGGCCAATGAAATGGCAAAACTGGAGCTAGAGCCTGGGGTTAGCACTATGGCATACAGAGCCAGCATGTAATAGAGAGATTTAAGGGTGGGGAGGGGGGAGTGATGAGAAAAGCTATTGCTGGTAGTTAATAGACTGGCCATTACATTTTATCCTCACAACAATCTGAAAGGAAGGTGTTGTTATTATCCCTGTTTTACAACTAAGGAAACTAAGGCAATTGAGGTTAAGTGACTCATCTAGGGTCACACAGCTAGCATGTATCTGATGTCAGCTTTGATTCTTAGATAGATCTTTCTTACATCCAACTGAACCCTTTCTCTCTCTCTCTCTCTCTCTCTCTCTCTCTCTCTCTCTCTCTCTCTTTCTCTCTCTCTCTC